>NC_039368.1:45149563-45450160 GCF_003573695.1 Papaver somniferum
AAGTTTCTCCTCATCTGCAGGTTTCAAGTGAATTGTATCCATGTTGGTGTCAATAATATTCTTCATGAAGATGATATTGTTCATCAATGTTTTTGTTTGACCCCTTCTCTGATAAGTGATCTCCTTCTTTTCTCACTCAAGATACACAAGTTCTTCTGTCAGTTCTTCATTCTTCTGCTTCTCTTCTTGCAATTTCCTTGCTGGTGCTGATAGGTCAATTAAATACAGTTCATCTTGTGTAACAGGATCAACAAAGTTTTCATGAACCTGCAAACCAGTGTGAAATATGTCTACGCCCCCTCGTGATGTGCGACGCATAATAATATGCATCAATACAAGTGGAGTACATTTTAGATATGCTGTCAAATTTGGTTGTTTGATTCCATTTTTCTATTTTTGATACACAAATATTGGTTGTTGACTCCCTAAACTAAGGTCAACTTCTATTGTTGACACACAAATATTAGTTGTTGACTCCCTAAACTAAGATGTATTTCTATTTGTTGATACACAAATATTGGTTGTTGACTACCATTTCTATTTTTAATACACAAACATTTGTTGTTGACTCCTTATACTAAGATCAATTTCTTTTTGTTGATACACAAATGTTTGTTGTTGAATCCGTAAACTAAGATCAAATTTTATTGTTGACACAGTAAAATAATAAATATTCTTGAAATACAAATCAAGTCATGCTAATAAAATCAGAAATATTCATGGAATATAATCACGATAAAAAAAATATTTTGTTACCTGATGTTTAAACCAAGTCATGTCTATTATTCCCTTGGCAACATTCTCTTCTAATTCTTTTCCAAGAGCCTTCCACAATGCGTGTTGGTTCCATCTCAGGAATCTTGGAGTTGATTTTTCAAAATTTAACCTCTTGATGATGTAGTTTCCTGTATGTTCGCAGAACCAATACTGCATACAAAGAAAAAAATAGGTTAGTTTGACTTACAATATGCATTTTACTGTCTTCATAAATAAACATTTATGTAAAATATTTTGTTACTTTATGTAAATGAACTTATTTTTCTTACTGGTAGTATAGTTGTGCAGCCGGGAACACTTCCATGCTTTCCTTTCTGCTTTTTAATGTTTTTAAGAAGAAAGTCTACTATGTGATCAGGCCACGAGACTTCGTCCATGTTTAAAAAATGAGACAACCATTTCTTTGCTAATCCTGTTGCACCAACATCTGTGAAGAAAAATACTGTGCATATCCACATAGAAAAGAGTCTAACAAAATGTTGTGGGTCAGACTCATCTATAGCTGCATCTCTTAGTTTACGCTCAATTTTAGCCTTCGTTATTTTTTCATTCCAATCTGCACCTTTCTCTGGTCTGAACCTGGTCTTTAACCATGCAGTGATTACAACTCCATTCTTTTGTTTCAGCAACTTCTTCAACTCCTCACTCTCGGTAACCCTTCTTACCCTAAACATCAGTGCAAAATCTTGTGCTTCTAGAGAGCATTCATAAGAAGATTCGTTATCTCCAAACTTGAACTTATTTGTTTTCTTATCAAAAGCTCCAATACGCAGTTGCATTGCAAGATTTGTTTTTGTTAGCCACTTATCTGTTTCTATATTGCTCATGTCTTGTGTGTAGAATGGGTCGACGAAGCCCCAGAAAGGAGTTCTATTTAGTGCTTTCCCGTTGGGTGTCATCTCCTTATTTTCTGAATCTCCTCTTTCAAACAAGTTGTGTAGATATTTACCCATTTCATCCAACGACATCATACATGATTTGAACTTTGTTTCATTCTTCCTTGACTTACCTGCATAAATGGAACTCATTCATTTATTTTTATTTTTGATAAATAATGAATCTAAATAGAAATATATAGCAACATACAACTCAACTCAAAGTTTTTTATTTACCTTTTCGCTCTATCTCTGGTTTAACATCTGATTCTGATTCTGATTCTACTTCTTCGTCATCTAAATCTGCTTCTTCTTATTCTTCTTCTTCTTCTTCTTCTTCAATTACCTTCTTTTTCTTTCTTTTACGTACTTGTTCTTCTTCATTCTTCTTTTTCTTCTTCTGTACCTTTGCTTTCTTCTTGTTCTCTCATTTTCTCTTTTTTGCATTAGCTTTGCCAATTTGTTCAGAGTCTTCTTCTTTTGAATCATATGGTTTATCATGCTTCTGCTTTGTTCTTCTTTCTTCTAATAATTTCTTGTTCACCCCTTTCTTTTTGGTTGGTAAATCCTCTTGAATTTGTTTCGGTTCATCTTCCTATTCCTCTTGTTCTTTTTGCTTTTCTTCAAACAATCTCTTCTTGTTCTTCCTCTTCTTTTTGGTTTCTATATTAACATTTTGTTGAATCTGTTGTGAATCATCTTCTTCTCTACTTTTTGTATTTATTCTTGGTGATCTTCTCATTCCTGTCATCTATTTCAAATGTAATCGTGCTAGTCAGACTTCTTATTCATTCATATAAACAATATTATTAGCATCAACAACACCTTTAATATTGTTGATCTGTAGAATCATTATCAATACTTTACAATCGAAAAGTTACAGATCAACCTTTAAAATCCTATTGTTGAAACTGAACTACCATTATATCTCTAGTTTCAAGCATTCAATAACTAATAAGATCACATTATGATGGTATCAACATCTATTGTTGACACAACAACAGGATCAACAACAGCATCAACAACAGGATCAAGTATGATGGTATCAACATCTATTGTTGACCATAGTTTTCAAATGGTCTATCATTAGCATCAACAACATCAACAACATGAACAACATCAATATTGTTGACACAATTTTATGGTATCAATACCTATTTGTTGACCACATATATTGTCTATCATTAGCATCAACACACAATCATAATAACATTTTGTTGTCAATTTTTATTGTTGACACAATTTGGTGGTATCGACAACTATTGTTGACCACATCTATGGTCCATCATTACCATCAACAACATCAACAATTGATGAAAGAACACACACACACACACAGAGTAATATATTGGATGAAAATAGAAATTAACATAAGAAATCATTTCTAACCTCTTTCGTCTGAAACTGCAACTGGTGATAATCTCTTTCTTATGAAAACAGATACAAATCAACTCCAACTAACCTAAAATCAAAATCATTCAATTAGACATAATATTAATGAGATATCAAATCAATTCAAACATATTATTAGCAGAAATTCTTCATAAATCATACATGCAACAAAAATATTTTCTTCGCCAAACTAAATTTGATTTCAAAACCGTAAGAAATCAAAATCAAAGTCTTAAAAACCATCATCGAAAGAAAAATATTCCCCAATAACAGTAAGTAGAAGATGATAATTGTGTTTTACCTCTTTGAATTTGCTGTTTCAATCTTCAAAATCCGTAAACCCTACTTTTCTATCATTTTTCTTCTCTGATTTTTGATTGTTGAAAATGAAAATGATTACAATGAAATCGTTTACTGAGATTTATATACTATGACGGTTTATTTTCAGTTTCGATTTACGGTTTCTCTTTTGATTTTTGGATTCAATTTTTTTTTATTCTTCTGCAGTTACAGAACGAGAGAGAAAAGATGAAGGAGGAGAGAGAGAGATCGGGCTGCTGTAACGGCTATGGGAGTGAATGTTTGTTGCGACGTAATGTTACAATCTTTACTTATACTGAGGGCATTATAGTAATCTAACTATATCTATTTTTTAGGGTAGGGTATTATTATTATGGGGAACGGTATTTGTGTTGGGCCTCTATAATAAGGGTATTTAATTAATGTACCCTATCAGCTTTGGTTAGGTTAACCACTTAAGGATTTTTTAGTTATTTCACACTGGATCACTTTCAACAAGGATTGACCGATTTCACTCAATCCGTCAATATGGGTTGACTGATGCCTTGTCCTTCTATAAGGTTTGACTGAAACCTACGGACTTCTATGACGATTGCTCTAAAGAAAAAGAACCGATTAAAAAAAATAACTTGTTCTATTTGGTACATGATAGACGCATTTATGTGTCTATTTTGTTCTCAATATTCTGTATTGTTAGACTCGATTAAGTACTTATTGTGTTATTTTGTGTTTTTGTAGATGTTTTTAGAGAAATAAGCCTTTGAGGCGAAATGAGCTCGAAAAGTAGTGTTTTACACCCCAGGATAATGTACCGGAGGCACCTCAGAAATGCACCGGAAGCGTCCCAGAAATGTACCGGAGGAACCCAGAAAAATTACTATTTCCACCCCAAAATTACTATTTCCACCCCAATTGCTAAAGGGATACCCGTACAGGATTAGGGGGAGGACACTTTTCTTCTCATAATTCAAATTTTGGAAAAAGGCGGGAAAATATTTCTTCTCACTGGCAGTTGGGTCGATCGATTTTTGGAGGGGTTAGAGTTCGATTAAACCTCTGATTTTCAATGGGTATTTGTGATATGGATAGAGGAAGACATTTTGGGTGTTAGGATCGATCATAATTGGCTGGAATCATCGCAATCAAGAAATCAGGAAGCACGTTCAATAAATGAATATCACACGATCACATCAAATTTAGACGTGTACTCATGTGTTTGGAGAGTGTTGAATCAATTCTACAGCGTGTAAGATCATGTTTGGAGTGTTTATACATCATTTCAGCGCGTGGAGAGCTAATTAAATGAAGAAAATATCCAAAAAATATTTTCTCTTCAAGCCGAGTAAAGAGAGAATTATCTTGAGTTATGGCGTGATTAAATGAGGCTGAGGAGTATAAATAGATTTCTGGTATCACAGAGAACGGGTGTCGAGAGTTTGGGGTCGAGAGAAGGTCCAGAGAAGCAGAAATCAAGAGTTGATGAAACTATGTTTCTGCTGCTGCTGCTGATGAAGAACACCAAGAACAGACTCGCAAGGACAGTGGTTTATCAACAGCGTCTAAGACGCACAGCCGTGGGTCGCAGTGCAGTCTAAACAGCAGCAGCACTTGTTTTTTATCGTTCATTCTGTGACGCTTTTTGTGCGTCGCAGATTACAGTTTTACACCATTTTCTCTTCTTCTCTTCATTGTGAACACCATTTGAGCAATAAATAAATATTTTGAGCGTGTTTTTATCATGATGAGCTAAAACCCAACACTGGGACGACGGAGGAGAGTGAATTTCATACACGGGTAAATTTATTTTATTCTTTTTTATGACTTTTGCATTAATTTAAAATTGAAATATGATTTGAATTAATTGGTTGTTATTTAATTTGATGATGTATGCTTAGCTTAGGTGTTTTGATACATCATGCTTAGGACTTACAATCGATGTTTTGAGAATCTATCTTGGCAAAATCAGAGTCCATGTTAATTTTATTGAGTTTTAAATTGTCAAAGAATATATGAATGAACCATGTGTAGTGAATTCGGCCAAATCCTTAGTCCTAGTACCTCTCGCCCATTGTTAATATTTTTGTATATATATTTTTATTAAATCTAAAAATTTCATTTCCTTCACAAGTCTGAAACGAATCCTATTTACTACAATCACAATCAAAAAACCTAATCAGTACATTGACCGCACAAACATATAACCAATAGAACTTAGAACGCATGACAAACAGTGAGCAGAGATCATGTTCATGTCACCCATTCTTTCTATGCTGTCCATGAAAAATAAATTTAAAGAAACAGAAACGAAAGATGTTATTATTCAAATATTATATATTTGATTAAATAATATATGTATAAGCATATGTTCTTTTTTGTATGACTACCATTTTGATTACTGAACAATCAAAACCGATTAGCGTAAGAATGATTCTTTTGTTTAAAAGAAAATATCAATACAAAAGAAATATTAAAAATAAAAATTAGGGGTTGGAAAAAAAATACCGATTAGTTGGTAAAGAAATAGGTTGATTACGTAGTGTGAAAGATAAAAAAGTAGAGAAAGAGAGGTGGAAGTCTTATTCAATGTGTAGAATAAACAAACATTACAACCTCTATTTATAAGGATAAACACAAGGACATCCCGATAATAAACAGGATTTACTCTAGATATTATTAGCATCTATATTATAAGGGACAATGGTGTTTTTCCAATAGACGGTGATCTACGGTTTGGATATATAAAGGATGGTCTAAATTGAGCCACTAATATGTGTAAACTCTTATCTCCAGATTTACACGTTGGACGAAGAGTTACAATTTGGACATATAAAGGACGGCTGAGATCGCACCCATATTTTTAACACTCCAACCCTAATCTTATTTTTTTGTTATTCAAAGCCGGAAGACTACGTTATAAATTTCATTTATTCGAATTTAATGTCAGAGTGTTTCAATTTTGCTCGGCCATCAATGTAATCAATTTCATTAATCCATAAACCCGTAACTATCCTCCCAGCATTGCCTATTCATTTTCAAGTTTCATCGTTATAAAAACTTGGAGACTCTTCAATTTATAGTTTTTTAACATTCCATTTGGCGATACTGCTAATTGTATGGTTAAGGCCTTCGATCTATTTTTCTCTATTTCATTTTAGTTGCTCTCCGAATTTTTTTGCTTATGAGTTTTGATTAAAAGTGACAGCAGTAAGACATAGGTCAACACGCTACCATGTGTCATCATCACTTCCTGATTAATCTTAAATTTGAATTTGATACTGATATTCCGAATTTAGATATACCAAAGAAAGTTTGAATTTTGGGATTCTCAATTTGCTTAGATCAGGTTTGATAAAAATGGAAAAACACATGAACCATACTACTCTGAGAGTGGAGAGATGTATAAATCGAGAGAGTGGGAAGATTACAATGGTCTTTATGTACATTGCTTTGGTAACTCTTTATTTGATTTTCTCTTCATCTCCTATCATTTTTCTCTCTACTTTTTCCATTTAGAGTATAATTTCATGGTTTTACAAGTTAGGAAACCCTCAATTTAGCTTCTTCAGTTTCAATTGTAGTCATGTGAAAAATTGGGTGTCAAGCTGCTTATTTGTATTTTGGTGTCAACTCAATTTTGATTTTTATCCAAATTGGAAAATGTAGCTGATTGTTTGAGTTGTTGAATTTTGTATGTCCGATTCATCTTTATGTGTAAGTCTATGGATTGCACAATAAGTTGTCCATGTAATTTTAGAGTTTCTCAGGTAAGGATTAAAAATATTTCAAGCATAGATAGGTATCCCCAATAATTGCTCCTTCACTTATTGACCATTCAGTTAATTTCTAATAATAAAAGAGATTTTCAATTCATTAAAAAGTATTTCACACATAAAGTACATTTCACAACCATTTCGATACCAAGAATAAATATTCAAAGAAACTGAGTGGAGAGATTACAATGGTTTAAATGGACATTCAACTCTTCACATTTCTGTAACTTTTTACAGACAAATTTTGGTTTTAACATTGCTGGATTAAAAATGCTCATCTTGGTTTAAATGGACATTCTACTCGTACTGAATACGTATACTTGCAGATAAATTTCTTTTTACGTTTGTACAGACTACGATTCCTATTGACAATTACACATTCACTGTCCACAGATATACCAAAGACACCTCGCGTACGGGTGTGTGGTGCAATGGAAGCTCATCTAGCTTCCGTCCAGAAGGAGAGATGCTCGATTCACGCCGTATTCATTCCCCCATCTATGTTTCTGCTGGTAGAAAAGGTTGGTCATGATTCTTACTTTTTCTGGAATTGTAACATTTTACATTGTGACCAACTTGCGTTGGCGGATCCTGTTTGGTCGTAACTACTTTACTTAAGTTCTTAATTTGTGTTGTACTCTGACTTTGTGATTTCATTAAAAAAAGGATCAAGAAATGGGTTTTTGTTACCAAGTAACATCGAATTTTTACATTTTATGTTATTCAGATTACTACTTCACACTTGAACTTATAACATATCTCTGAATTGTAAAATAAGAGTTTGCAATTCCCCACATTGAAGTATTATTATCTGTAATTCAAATGGAATTGAAGCTTCTCCATATGCTTATAATATTTTACTCATATATATATGTTTATTCGATATTATGTACGATTCTCAAATAACCACTTCTACTACATCTATACTAATTTTGGATACTTCCGGTGTTGTTTGTTGCTATTCTTACAGCTAAATATCTATTGCACAAGTCTGTTGTACGCAACTGTTGTTGCATTATAAATGTAACAACGTTTTTTGCCAAATATGGAGGTCAATGACAACTTGGACAAAACCTCTCTATGAAGGCAGCGCCGACTACAAATGACTGACGTACACAACCAACATGAACAAGATCGTAGAGGCCAACCAAGTACATAAATGAATGTGGAGAAGTGGTGGCAGTCACTAACCATTGTACTGCAACACTCCATAGTTTTTATAATTGTTTTTTTTTTTCAAAATTTTCTTTGGTCATCGTTGTTCTTTTTCTGTTTAAAATTTTCTTTGGCGGTCGCAGAAGCCAGTATAAGCATTTTTTGTGAAAGGCAAATCGAAAACTTTACACATAAATGTGGAAATGTTCTTAGCTTCTCCTTTTGTTCTCTTTGATAACAAATATATTTTGTGTTGTGGCTAAATGGAGGAGACTGTGATTGTAAATTACATTTTGGTATTATATTATTTGTATTTTTACTGTCGTCACAATTAATTTTTTTTGTAGAGTTCTTTTAATTCAGTTCTAAGATTTAGAAAATCGGTTTGATGGTCAGATCTGGAGATGGCGACGTTGTTTCTGAAGCTTCCTTAAAAACCATTTTAGATTTCAATTATTCTTATTTGCTTAGATTTGTTACTGAGAGAAACCCGGTAGTTAGATTTTCGAAGAAGAAATTGTAGAACAATGCAAGTGGAAATATGGTCACTTGATTAATTTATCCGTTGAAAAGAACAGTTGGTCCATTGTACCAACCAAGAGTATGTCCCCAAAAGAAAAGTCACCCAAATAAACACTACATACCTAATAATATGAATGTATTGATCATGTTATTTCGATTAGCATGGATAGCTCATTGGTATTTTTGTAGCTCGGCTCAAGAGAAATTAACTATGGTAAATCAAAAATGACTGGAAAATCACCGGGTTTATAACTACAAACCTAACGGAAATGACTGGGAAATCACCTGGTAAATCAGATGATTACTGCCTCCAAGTAAATTTCGCTAATAATATACATGTCTTCACGAATATACATGTCTTCATGAGTTAGGAAATGACAATCCACGATAGAGAGAACAAACCAAAACCCGTGCCATATAACCTAGTAAATAGACGTTTATAACAACACCTACTAATATAGCTTGTATTGACCTCAAATTTGCAGTAGATGTATGCTTAACAATAAATTATAACCGGTAGGGCCCATTGTCATGAAGCTAAAATAAAATTAGGATTGGTTCGCGTTTCAAAATTTTCAATTTCCTTGCAACTTCCTTTCTCGAGATAAAATAAGAAAACGAAGGGTTGATGACAATGAGGAATTCACATGCACAATCGTCATCTAATAATCAAATTGTTGAGTCGAGCAATTCCAGTAATTATCAGAGAAAATTAGTTTTTTTCTTTTTTTTTTGATAAATAAATAACCATTTTATTAATGGAAATTTGAGGTCACAATGAGTTTAAGGTCGACAATAAAGGAATACAAAATAATATAACATACCGTAAAAGTACAATACTGAGAAATCCGGCAAGAGAAAGAGAAGGATTACCGGAATAACATAAATACAAGTATGAATAATATCCAATTAAATTGGAGAAATAATGTTTTTTTTAGAATTAAATTCTAACCAATTTTTTTTAAAAAACTTTTCTTTAGAAAGATGTGCTCCTAAAATAGGACTGATTTGCTCACATCTCTTGTAACTAGTGATGAAGCTTTCATCGTCAAATAAATCATCGATGAAGATCCTCCTCTGGATAAGTTCATGATGAAGATTTCGTTGCCGAAGACAACAAATATGAAGATTTCGTCGTTGGAGAGTATAACTATTGATCTTAAAACCCAACCCAATAATCAAGAATCCCCATTAAATCGAAGATAAATCTCAAAAGAGTATATAAAACTACCATAACGATGTAGATAAGAAAAAAAACATAATAACAACTAAACTAAAACTACTGACTAACCTAGAAAACAAGATATAATGAAGAAATATGTTCAGTTCCAGTCCAAAATGGACCAGATATTTGCATAGTACGCTTGTTGGTGACAGTTTTGTTGGAGAAGAAGCATGAGAGAGAGAAAAGAAAACTGAGAAAATTAATTTCTAATAAATGAATTTTGGTCTTTTCATGGTTTTATCTTAGAACACAAGGAATCTGTGGATGCTCACTCATTTATTTTGAGCGAAAGAAACTCTTTAATCCTACATTGGGTTGTGCTAGAGAAGGATGGCCTCCATACATACCGTCATGGATAATATAAAATATGGGTGGGTGGCATGGGTGGGCAGGCGGACAATACTACATGGCCTAACGTATGCCATATGCGTATATACCATGCACCAATTCATGTGTCTACTCAAAATTATTTTCGTAATACTTTTTTTAGGAAATTGATTTCAAAAATATTTTTTTCAAGTGTTTTAACTAAGGGAGAATTCTTCTTTTGAATTTATCTTTATTTTTTTTCCAATAAATACTGAAAACTTTTTTTAAAGTAATCCAAAACCTTAAAGGTTTTTTTTCTAATACAAAAAGTTTTTTCACAGTTGAAACTTGCACCCAGAAACGGCTACTATCCTGATTCTCGTCTTCTTTTCACATCCTCTTGCTTCGTTATGCGTATTGCGTGTTTATTTATTTTCAATCCTTGTTGCTAAGTTTAAGAGTTAGTAGGTTGCGTTGTGCTAGCACGAGCTATATCGGGTAGTCTTATACTAGACACATCTTCACATGTAGAGATTTAGCATCGCTCATTCTTAACTATACCACAACCTGATGTGTTAAGGACATGTCGTATTTGTGATTCTAGCCTCATCAAGTTGGATGTGGTAGAGTTATTTTCATTATGCATTTCATTATTATCATCCCATACATCTAATGTCGTTGTTGATCGTTGCAAAGTTTGAATAGTAATGTAGTTGCAGGAAATCCTACAACCTACACCCAAGTGATTCTAAGAAATAAAAACTAAGACATCATAAGAAAATCACTAAGTCTTTTTATTAAAAGTTAGAACAAATTAAATTGAGATATGAGAAAATCCTAACTTGAAGAACAAAACAACTTTCTCTCTCCTAAATTCGTGACTAAAGCTTTCAAAAACAGGTCACTCTCTAAAATGATTTCTTGCTCCTTTTATAGGAGTTATATAGTGGAGGACAGATAATAAAGCCCATATTTTCGGATCTGGGAGGGCGATAATATTACCCTGTCCATTAATCTTCGCGTTAACCCTAATAAATGTCGCGCTCATCTTCACATGTTTAATGTGACTTGGTGACGTCATTGCACTCCTCGGTTGAGATATACTAGACGCGTTATAATTGCCTGCTACCGAAATGATCCTTCCCCGTTATTATGGGTTGTGCGATATTTTGCACCCACAAGAAACTTCCTTCCAACAAGCATCAGGTGAAGTGCAATCAATCAACTTACTAACCACCCTCTGGAGTAGTCATTTATTACCATCTCTGGAGTAGTCATTTATTACCATCAAGTGCTTCGTGGGAAGGATTTAATGTCCATGAGCATAAGAAAATGGAATAAAATTGAAGTATTGAGACACTTGGAAGCATCTATATATGCAATATAAAAACTTATCCTAGTATCCAAATTGATTCCATAAATTTTATTTTATCTGGTTTCGGGAATCTGTCAATGGATGGTGACAAACTGTCAATAAAAATAACGATTTGGTTTAGTAATTGTGATTTAGTTATAGCTAGACAAGTAAACTACATACTAGTATATTACTTTTTGAAATGTAAATTTGCAATGATGATTCAACTGGTGTATATGATTTTTATGATTGAAGCAATGATGATGAAGCCAACATCTTTTTCTCTTACATGAGAACATCACATGTCACAGTGTTAGTGATGTCACATTCTCGCAGTACAGCTCCTCTCTGGAATGAATGTGACAGTTTTGCCAACTTCTAGAAAGAACTGGAAAATAAAAGCAACAATTAAACACCCATAACCAATTGGCATTAGCCCAGTTGGCCAGTAGGGGTTGGGTTCCTAACCTATAGGTTGCAGGTTCAATTTTTTTTGTTTTTTGATAAAGAGAAAATATATTGAGATTAGCAGGGATTGTGATCTTTTGCCAGAAGATCATAAAAACCTGCATTAAAGTTTCCATCTGTTAAAATTGACAAAGCTGACTGGCTAACATGTTTTGCAACAGCATCTGCCACTTGATTATTATCACGGCTTACATGAACAAACTCACAAAGAGAAAAACTAGAGATTAAATATTTTATCTCCTTTATTATGTTCCTATTTTCCCATTGAATGAGTAGGATATTCCCATTAATGGTGTCTATAACTAGTTTTGCATCAGCTTCAATCTGGATCCTTGAGAACTTCAGATCTTTTGCCCAAGAGAGTGCTTCTATAACTGCCATGCATTCCACTGCTTCCGGATTCAGTGCTCCATCTCCATAGCTCCCTTTGATTCCATGGCATGTACATGTATGGTTGCGCAGCACAACACCAGTGCCAAAACTGTTAGAATATTGAATATAAGAACCATCCACATTAAATTTAACTATATCATTAGGGGGAGGTTTCCAGTTAGAGTATTTCATGGTAGTTGTAGTTAATGCAAAGTGGGAAGGATTAATGCAGTGCATATGTGAAGCAATATGGTAATTGATTTTATGCACAGTATTATGAGGGTTTAGAGAGACTCCCTGAAAAACTACTTCACACCTATCTTTACACAAAACCCACATACCAACCATTAAGATAATTAACCATCTTTGATCTTGATCTGAGTTTGAGGAAGTGAACCAGCTGATGACCCAATCTGTAACTGTGTTACAGTTTTCTCTAACTGCATCAATGTTAATATTAATGCCTCTCCAGACAGTCCTTGCATGTTTACATGCAAATATGATATGCTCCATGTCTTCATACCCATGACCACAGGTGTCCCACTGTGTTTCTACCTCTGCATTATATTGTGCTCTTCTACTTTTAGTAGAGTTAATGCCTCTGATGCATTTTCATATGAAAAGCTTGACACGGTTTGATGCTTGAGTTTTCCACAGTTTCTTCCAGATTACAATGTCAATGTTAACTCCATTTACATGTACTTCACTGGTACTATGAGTTAACATTTTATATGTGCTCTTAACTGAAAAGATACCATCTTTTGAGGGCATCCATAACATAACATCCTCTTTGCTGCAGTCTATGAACAAAGACTAAATTTTAAGAGAAGTATCCGCATCAAATAATCTGTTAAGTAAACTGATGTTCCACTGATTGGATTCAGGCATGTATAACTCAGCTACATCTTCATAGAACCTGTAAAGATCATTGATTGGAGATGGTGGATGATTCATTCCCGAAATCCATTTGTCCTTCCATATTTTTATTTTCTTTCTATTATTTATCTCCATGAAGTAATTTTTCTTCACAACTTCCATGCCTTTTGTAATGCCAATCCAAGTGTAAGAACAATTCCTAGTTGAAGAATGTTGATGTAAGAGATCTCCTTCTTTAAAGTATTTGCTACCCAGTATTTGAGATATAAGACTGCTAGAATCACTACAAATTCTCTAGGCAAGCTTAGTAAGTAAAGCTAAGTTCAATTTTTCCAAATCTCTGAATGCTAAACCTCCTTGTTCTTGGTCTTGCAAATATTTGTCCATTCCACAGGATTTCATCCCTTATTGTTGTTGTAACCCCAGAAAAATTTCCTCTCAATTGTAGTGAGTTACTGGAGGAGATTGTTAAGGAGACTGAAAGTTCCCATTTGATAGATAGGGACAGAGTTGAGTACATGTTTAATCATGGTACCTCTACCTGCTTGTGAAAGTGAAGTGCTTGACGAAGAGGAGAATCTGCTTTCAAAATTTTCTTCAATGGATTTGAATGATTCCTGCTTTGAGTGACCAAGAATTAAAGGAGAACCAAGATACTTTTCCTTAGAGCTCATTACCTTAAATCCAAGAATTTGAGTCAGAGTAGTAGCAACTTCAGGTTTAGTTTTCTTGCTAAAGTGGACTCCTGACTTATCAAAATTATTGACTTCACGTGATTGAGTACTGAAGTTGTGAAGTAAATCTAGTAAATTGTTAACTGAAGTAATATTTGCTTGAGTAAAGATCAAGCAATCATCTGCAAAAAGAAAATGATTAATGGCTGGAGAAATTGCAGCCATTTTGATACCTTTGATGGAGCCATCTTGAAGGGCATGAGTGAGATGTCTTGAGAGATATTCCATAGATAAGATGAATAGATAAGGTGAAAGAGGGTCACCTTGTCTAATACCTCTTGTAGGAGTGAATTCTTCACAAGGTGAGCCATTGAGAAGTACTAATAAATAAGTTGTGTTGATGCACTCATATATCAAGTCACAGAAATCATTTGAGAAACCAAAATATTGAAGTACCTTGATTAAGAAATGCCATTCTAACCTGTCAAAAGCTTTTGACATGTCAAGCTTCAAAGCAAGCCATCCTGTTTCACCTCTTTTCTTCTTCATGGAATGGATAATCTCTTGTGCAATCACTGTATTGTCACTAATGAGCCTCCCAGAAACATAAGCTGCTTGAAATGGAGAAATAATCTTCTCCATGATTGGCTTCATTCTGTTCACAATGACTTTGGAAATGATCTTGTATGAAGTATACACAATCCAATAGGCATGAAATCACTAGCACATATAGCTTTCTTCTTCTTTGGGATGAGTGAAATATAAGTTTTGTTGATCTGTTTTAGAATGTGTTTAGTTTCAAAGAATTTTTTGACCATCTTGGATACATCTTCACCAACTATATGCCATTGAATTTTGTAGAAACCAGCCTGGAATCCTTCAGGTCCTGGTGCACTCCAGTTCTCCATGCTTTTTAATGTGGCATGAATCTCTTCATTTGTAGGTATTCTTTTTAACGTAAGATTGTCTTCATCGGAGATAATAGTAGGAATAACCATATATAAACTTTCATCAAGACAAGGGGAAGTGGTAGTGCTGATGGAGCTGAAATGATGTGTTATATGTGTTGATACTTCTTCTCTTGTATGCAACCAAGTTTTGTCATAATCTTGAATTGAGTATATATTATTCCTGGTTTTCCTTTTATTAACTTTATTGTGGAAGTACTTGCTATTGTTATCCATATCTTTGATGAAATTCTCTCTTGATTTATGTTGATAAAACTCACTCTTTATCTTGTGCCACTTGTTTAAATCATTGTTGACACTGATGAACTCATGAGCTGAGACCACATCTGGAGGTTTAGCTTGTAGTTCAGTTAACTTCATCTGTAGTTGATCCACTTTTTTGTTGATATCTCCAAAATGTTCTTTGTTCCATAATGATAACATTTTCCTTGCAAGGTGAAGTTTTTTGACAAGCTGAAAGCAGGTGAACCTTGGATACTTGATTTCCAAGCATTAGAAATAACAACAGAACAAGACTCATCATTAAGCCAAGTTAAGAAAAACTTAAAAGGCTTCCAACACTTAGGAGTGAAGGCATTATTAACTAACATAATTGGACTGTGGTCACTACCTACTTGGTTTAGATGATACGGCTTACTATTTGGGAAATTCAAGATCCAACTAGAATTGCCAATGTCCATGTCTATTCTAGTTTTTTTTGTTCCAATACCAAGATTGTTATTAGTCCAAGTGTAGTTTTCGCCTACATATCCTATGTCTTCTAAGCCACAAGTTGATATTAGACTGTTTACCCAACCATCTGAAGAGGAGGAAGGTTCATCCTCATTATTAGCTATATGAAAGTTTAAGTCACCCAGGACAATCCAAGGATTATTATTTTCACAACTAATTCTCTGGATAAAGTTCCACTGCTCTTTTTTCCTAGCATAGTTAGATTGACCATACATACAGGTTAAAAGAAATTCTGGTTTGCTAAGGTCTCCTTGAACTATGACATTAAACATATTGTAAGCCTTGTCTACAACTTCACAAGTAAACCCATTTTTCCAGAGGAGTACTAAACCACCTGAGAGACCATTTGGTTCAATAAAAGAACTATTTGGGTAATGGTATTGCTTTAAGAGTGGAGTGCAATTGTGACTATATATTTTGGTCTCACACAAGAAGATGATATCTGGGTTTTGAGTTCTAATCAGATCACTCAGGTGATTCCTAGTATCAGGATTTTTGAAACCTTGAACATTCCAAGAAATAATTTTTATATTGAACACTTGTAAGGTGGAGAGGTAAGAAAAATGAAAAGTTTTTATGAAATTAACTAGATGACAACGACACAGATGAGTATTAATTGTACATGCAAAATTAGTACATGAAAGGGATTTTATGCATGAGACATGTATCAAATACCCGCTGAAATCAATGTAATCACCAAAGGAAAGAGGACTCTCAATTTTATATTTTTGTATCAACAACAGTAGTTGATCCAAATAAAAATAGAACCAACAGTAGAAGTTGATCCAATATAGGGGATCAACAACGGTAGTTGATCCAAAAAAATAAGGATCAACAGTAGAAGTTGATCCAATTTAGAGGATCAACAACGGTAGTTGATCCAAAATAAAAGGATTAACAGTAGAAGTTGATCCAATTTAGGGGATCAACAATGGTAGTTGATCCACTGAATTGGATCAACAATGAAAGTTGATCCATGTAAATGGAGCGAACATGGCGCGAGTCGAACACGCATCATCTGACATGGAGTCAGTCATGCTACCATTGCACCACAAGTTCAACATTGGAAGACAATTACATGATTTAAACTACAAGCATGATTATACTTATCCAAGGAAATATTGTCAACAATAGGAGTTGAAAGGATCAACAATAGTAGTTGATCCCATAAAAAACTGGGTCAACAACAAGAGTTGTCCCATAAATGGATCAACAACCGTAATTGATCCCGTAAAAAATTGGGTCAACAACAAGACTTGATCCCATAATGGGATCAACAACAGTTGGTGATCCCATAAAAACATATAAACTCACCCATGGGAACTCTTTGTTTTGGATGCGCATTCAAATATATGCATGTAATAAATAAAAATAAGTTTAGTCAAGTTCACACTCAAACTAAGAACACAAAACTGAATCCTAAATTTAATTCCTTTTAACATGTCATATGTGCACATTAAAAAGAATACAAATACCTGTGTAACTTATTACTTCAGCTCAACAAAGCTCGGGAGCCACTTTTCTTCTGCATATCCAAGAACTATGCAAAAAAAAGAAAATATGTTACGAGTAAGTCCAAAGTTCAAACAATTAATATTACTGATTCCCAACCATATAGCCTTAACTTGTAAATTCATCAAAAGTGACAAATCAAACCATGAAAAATGAAGTACCAATCAATGCCCATGTGGAACTGATCAGTGTTAAGGTTATCCATTACACTGACACCATTAAAATATAAGTCTAATGTATATTCTACATACGACAACAAAAAGCCGCCACCACCACCTCCATAAAATACAGCCACCACCCCCACCTTTGCTGTAATATCCACCTTAAAAATGAAAAACACCGTTACTACAACATCCACCAACAATAACACTTGTGGTCACCACCACCAGAAAATCAAAAATTTATACATCAAAATCAACAATCTTCAACTATAGATCCAGATTTCTAAATATCAATATAAGCATATACAGAATAAATCATCTTTGGAACCCAATCTATCAAAACTAATTGTTGTAGTTTATAACATTTAATTGAGATTGTTTTTGTCTATTGAGAAGAAGAAGAACTTCTAATTAAGAAACTAAACCCATTGAATCAATATCTTTCATACCTTGTAATAAAAATATAGATTTAATAACCTCCACCACCGCCGCCACCACCTCCACCACCACCACTACCATCATCATCGTCAAGGAGGAGAGTTGATATCCTACTCCACCACAACCACCACCGCGACCACCATCATCAATTAATGGAACAAAAGATTACGACTCTAGGAAGAAAAATCATTTGGATGAATTTGCTAACATAAATCTGGTATGCTCCTCCACCACCCCCATCGTCATCAACTACGGCATCAAAAATGGTAGAGAAACGAACATATAAAGCGCAATAGATCTACTGATATAGCGGCGGAGGTAACAGAGGTTGTAGTGTCGATTGTGGTGAAGGCGATCGAGAGTGGTGGTGGTGGTGGGAGCGATGGAGATGGTGGGAGCGATTTCTGTTTTTGATAGAAACAAAGAAGAAGAGTATATAAACGATTTATTACGTGGGGAGGGTGAATTGGAAATAAAAACATGTTAAGTGATATATTTATTGTGGGATAAGGATATTTATGAAACCCATCAAAACAAAGGATAGTAGTATAATTACCACTATTAACTAGGGTTTTGGTCTGGCGGTCTACGACACGTGTGTTCATACACACGACGAGAATGTGAGCAAGTCGTGCAATCAGTTAGAGGAGTTAGAAAAGTAGTGGGTAGAAAATCAACCAAGTCTCTGCACGATGAGCAACTGGTTTTAACACGATTTCTACTTCCCCACTTTTTGACTCCAGCAACTGTCACACTTCATGGGATCAAGGTGTTTACAATTCTGGCAATATAAAATAAGTCTCTGAATCATGATTGAAAGGACAAGAACAATCTCTCGTCAAGCAGACAACAAGAGATTAAGAACTCAACATCTGAGAAATTACTCTCAACAAAGCAAATTCAATCAGAACTTATTTTATTTTCTTCATGCAGAATACAAAACACACCTACAATATTTGATCACCATTGATCTCACACATTTCTCAGCTTCCCTCCTACAGATCAACCCATCCTCTCTGGTGACCGAATTGACTCTGGAACGGCCATTGTCTTGGTTTAGGACGGAGTCCTACAGATTGATCTCTCAAGCTTAAAGCACTCCCTTCTTGCAGCGCATCTGTGTGAGGTTAAACATTTTGCTCGGTTCAAGGAGTCTCCTCCGCACGGTCGTCTCCTCAATTCCGTAAAAACCAGCAAATCGTTTTTCCCCATCTACAGTAACTCTTATATTTTATTGTTCAAAGATATTCCTTAATAACTCAAGGAGATCCCGGACCGAAATAAGTTGAGAATCTTTCAATTAAGGTTGTTAATTTTATATGCTTTTAATTACCAGCAATTAAAATGCATATCTCTGGAAAATAAAAATTGGTAATGTGCATTTACTAATTAGCGATTTTTTTAGTAGGATTTCGGTTAATATTGGACAAAGCATTTCTAGGAATTATTAAAACCGAATTTGGAAATGTATTTCATATCTTGAGAATATTCGGTTTTGGAAATTCCTTGGTGTCCAAACTTCCTTGGTCTATAAATACCCAAGTTTGCATTTCGAGAAAACTATCATAAGAGCCAGCAAAACTACCTTGTTGTGTTGTTACTGGTGGAGCCGTCTATTTAGAGAGGAAAGTACCCTAGTTAGGCGAAATCTCTTACGACCGCTCGTTTAAAGACTTCTGTGGGATCAAGAAGCTCTACGAGTACCGTTGGTGGGAAACTAGGTAATTGTAGTATTATTAGTTTTCGATTTGATTTGATTGACTAACGGTTGTTGAACTTTGATTGCACCTAGTTTGTTTATTCTTGAGAATATTCTCTTCTGATATAAGATTCACTCAAACTAGATCGAAGTGTCAACAGGATCTTAGAACTGTTTGTAGATCTAAAGACGTCTTGTGGTAATCCATTGTTAACAAACTTCGTTTTGTGCGTGATTGATCACAAGAGATTCAAGTTTTTGTGTGTTTGTGTTTATTCAAGATTTAAGAAGATTTGAAGACGAAGAATATTTCTTATTTGGGTTCATAATCTTTAGTGTGCAAAAAACTTGATCGGATAAGATTCAACTAGAATCGGTTTATCTTTGATAGATTAGTTGCGTAGATCAGCATCATTATATAGTATCTTGGTAGATCCTATGTTTGATTCGAAATCTAAACTCTGCTACTTTGGTAGTTGTTGGATAGATATATCTAAACCCGACAAAGGAGTTTATTGGATTAAACAGAAGAGCATTTGTCTAACTCATATGACTGAGATTGAATAGAGTTGTTACCGAACAGATTTGTTATTCCTTTATTGTTTGGAATATGAACCAAACGAATTGTTTCAGTGCGTGCACTTATTGAATGTCGAAAGCGCATGGATACTGAAGAAACTAGGTGAACTATAGGTTTAGTTGCTTGGTCTCAACTATACGAAGTTGGAGTGATTTTGTATAACGGCTTAATTATGAGAGTATTCAATTCTGGACTAGGTCCCGGGGTTTTTCTGCATTAGCGGTTTCCTCGTTAACAAAATCTTGTTGTGTCATTTACTTTTGTTTTTCGCAATTATAATTGTTGTTATTATAATGTAAAGTAAATTACAAAAACGTTAACTATGTATTACTTGATAGTGATCCTATATAGTTTGGTTAAGTTCGAACCTATTATCAAGTAATCATACCTTGATTATTGTATTGTCTCGATCTCGTATCCATAGACGATCACACAAAGTATGAATACAGATTCGTTGTATTGTCTCGAATCAGTCCATACACAATCACTTTCGGTAAGAGGACTTATAGGTGGAAAAGTGTAAGATTGTGGTATATTTGGGTATCCACGTCTTTTCAATTGGTATCAGAGCAGGAAAACACAAAAAAAATCTAACAACCTGTGTTTGGTGCGATCCAACCTATAAGAATTGAATATATGTCTGATTCGGTTAGCGTTATGCAAGAGGATAAATACTCAAATTTTGAAGATGTTACAACTTCGTTAACTCATGATCCTGAAGTTACGAAAACATCTGTGTCTACTCTGATGGAAAGCCAATAAGATTCTGATAAAGAGTTGGTAAAACTCCTAAAGCCAATAAGATCTCTGTCTACACGGATGTTAATACTAAAGACAAAACATAATCTTCTTAAGAATGAGATCAGATAAAAAGACATTCAATTAAATATTCTAGCCAAAGAGAATATGCATCTCACTGTCAAACTAGAAGCCGTTGGTAAATCTCTTACGCAAGATTAAGAGACTCATCCCGTGACTCTGACTGATGATGTTGTTTTAATTTCTTCTGATAATGAAGAAACTAAGAGTCCTTGTTTGACTTTTACAAACTGTGATAAAACCGGTTTAGTCACGTCTGAAACATACCATGATGATGGTAGTCTGCCTAACTACATCAACTCAGAAGAGGATGAGAAACCAACTTCTATATCTACTGATGATCAAATAAAATCTTGTCCAAAGGAAACTTTGAGCCAATTCCATGAAAGTAATCTTAAGGAATATAAATTTCAGTCACTTAACAGGAAACTTATACTTCTTCAAAATACAGTGGTAAAAGTATTGAAAGAAGTTTCTTGTCTTAAAAAGCCAAAAGATCATTCCTCAGTAGAAAGACAAAATATACTTCAAACCAACCAAGTCAACTCAAAACATTCTGTAGTAAGAGTTGATAATCGCTTCTGGAAAAATGTTCCTCCCCACTTATGTCGAAACAATCCTTGTTTACATGAAGAACGGTTCCAGAAGAAAGGGAAAGAGAGAAGTCCCGCCGAAGGAAACAATCAGGAATTTCCAATAATTGTTTCTAGTAATCGTAATGATGTGCATCATAAGGAAATCCTTAGAATGAGAAAATCTTATGAAAATCTCATTGACAGGATTAAGAGAGATTTATCTATCTCTAAAAATTCTCACATTAGTACTGTTTCTCCACATGATCATATCTTTGGATCAAGGAAGGATCATCTTCTTGGGAGAAAATACTTTGGGCAGAAATTTCCGAAGAGGAACATGAACTATGTTTATGATACTAACTGTAAGCAAGAAAAGGCTTACTCCGATGCAACCTAGTTGTATAGAGACTGTGCACTCTCATCCTTTTTCATGCTCATACTTTTGAGATGAGAAGCACATAAAAATAAGAGAACATTTTTTTAGTCTGTATCAAAAAAATGTGTGACAAACACTGGATAACTGCGAGTCCATTTTTTGTCTAAAAATCTGTTCATGTTTATCATGATCTTTCAGAATTAGGTTCTATTGGAAATTTTCGAATTCTAATAAACCTTCCAGCATGAGAAGTTCAGACAAAGGAAACAAAATATATTATGTATATATTTTAGGAATTTCCCTAGTATTTTCGGTCCGGGAATTGTCTCTTCTTAAGAGATACAATCTCTTGCATATATTAAGAAACCCTGATTAATTCTTATTTAAATACCTAGCAAGCCTCCAGTAACTCACAATATTACAAAGGGCAATAAGGAGGAAGCTCAAAAGGCTAAGGATTGTCAAGAAATTAATACAGAAAGGAAGAAGAAAATCATATCAAAAATCATGTATGATTATGATTCTGATAGTTCTACTGGATCTCAAGATGAGTCATGTTTGTTGGCTTACAACCTTCAAGATCCAACAAAGACCAAACAAATACGTTCTGATAGTATGATTGACTATATCCAAGGCTTTGAAGAACTAAGAACCAACCTCATAATGATGACCCATCATCAAGATTGGCTCAAGGATATAATTAAAGAAACAAAAGCTGATCTTGCGGGTACAAAGGTTCAAGTTTAAAAACTTTAGAAACAAGAAGTGGTTGCAGACAAGTCCCCAGAGACATGCTTCAAGAGTTTGAACACTAAAGAAACTTCAATGAAAAATGAGAGCACCACTAGAGATTAAGTTATATGTTGTAATACTTAATCCAAAGAAAATAGACATCAATTTTTGATTTCTTTCAATAAATTGTGTAAGGTCTATTGATGAATAAAATTATATATTATCTATGAATAATATTATTATTTTATAATTTTCTTGTGATAGTTTTTCGATTACATAGATTTTGCTTGAATGTGTTTTATTATTGTTATGTGTTATGTGATACTTAATTTCGGTTTTCTAATCTTAATATTCGATCTCATATGATGTGTTAACCCTTATGGTTTGTGTAGCTTTTTAGCGGGATTAAGTTCTATCCCATGTTGGTAGGATTTATCAAAGGATCATAAGGTGTTCCGATTGAAACTCATATGTGAAAAAGTCACAATATGTTGAATTTTTATGTTTAACATAAAAGCATATGTGTTTCGGGTTTTCAACTTTTGCTATTTGCATTAGTTAAAACCGATTAAACCTTTCTCTAGTAAAGGTTGTTTTTTTTCTTGCGAGAGGATGAAAACACAATGGGGGAGAGTTCTAACTTGAACTTGCACTTAATGACTGTATATGTGGAAAAACGATTTGCTGGTTTTTTAGGAAATTGAAGAGACGAGCATGTTGTCGAGACTCCTCAACCGAGCAAATTGTTCAACCTCACACAGATGCACTGCAAAAGGGGTACTTAGATTTGAGAGATCAGTCTATAGGACTCCGGCCTAAACCAAGTCAATGGTCATTCCAGAGTCAATTCGGTAGCAACGAGGGAGATGGGTTGACCTGTAGGAGGGAAGCTGAAAATTGTGTGGGATCAGTGATGATCAAGGATTGTGGAAGTATTGAATGTTTCTGCAAGTTTTCTGTGAACGGATGAGTTCGAATAAGTTCTGGTAGATTGATGAATTCTTGAGAGTATTTTCTCGAGAAATTCTGCGTAGACGAATGTTGTCCTCTTCAATCATGGATTTAGAGACTTATTTATATTGTCAGAATAGTAAACACTTTGATCCCTGTAAGTGTGACGGTTTCTTGAGTGAAAGAGTGGGAAAGTGGTAAATCGTGGTGAAACCAGTTCCAGGTCGTGCGGAGACTTGGTTAACCGTCCACCCACTACTTTGCTAAATCCTTCAACCATTTGCACGACTTAATCACATTTCTCATCGTGGATGAATCCGTAGGCCACCAGACCAAAACCCTAATTGATATGCCCCCATGTGACGTGATTGATGTCTCATGATTTGTGAAGTCTGCAAGGCAGATGTATATTAATTAGTTGATTAAACAGTGAGTCTAAGTTTTGTTGAATTGAGCATGAGTAACGAATGCTCAATGATTCATGGATTGAACATACGTGTTCTTATGTTGATATTGCTCGTCTGAGAAAATACTGTTAAATTCGAGCAACTGAGCAAGTATTGCTCGATTCGACGAATTATTGAATATTGATAGTTGGATCAATATTCGAGCAACTGACCAAGTATTGCTCGATTCGACGAATTACTGAATATTGATAGTTGGATCAATATTCGAGCAACTGAGTAAGCATTGCTCAATTCGAGTGATATTGATAAATTACTGAATATTGATAGTTGGATCAATATCCGAGCAAATGAGCAATTATTGCTCAATTCGACGGATTATTTATTGGTAACGTGACCTAATAAAATATTAATTAGAATATTGATAAACTACCAAATATTCTATGATTAATCCATATGTTGATTGTTGAATCAAAATAAATTTATTAGTGTTTGAATCATGCTCAGAATGATGATTTGTGGAGTGTTTATTTGAAACCCTAATTTTTGATCAATTGTTCATCAATTGATGAATCGCTGAAAATAGGTCATGGGTGATAGAGGGAACAGACACATGGGATGATGGACGTCCATGTGGCACCCAAGTGCTCGAGTGAACATGCACCAGGGTCCTTAGTTGGCCAGTTGGTGAAAGAATGATGATTAAATGTCGGTTTCATCATTTATTGAAATAGTGCCCGATTGAGCATTAAGTGATAAAACCTAATTATGGAAAAGTGAGGGACCGACCAAGAGGGCATGAGACCGGACCTTGGTGGTCGTGGGACCGGCTGATGGTCGTTCGAGCAAACTCCAAGTAGGTTGAAAAGAGTTTGGACCCAATATGAGTAATTGCGCAAATTAGGTTAAAATCGTGAAAATGTGTGGGACCGGATCTTTGCAAGCCTTAGGGCAGCCCTTGGTCGGTCAAGGGAGCATTCTCGTATCACCACAATGTTCGTGTCTCAGTCCTGAGAGTTTTGGTATTTTTTGTTATGCGATTGAGCAATATTTTGCATTTTCAGAAGAATTTGATCTTTGACTGAAATTCTTGATTTTGCTCGAATGAGCAAGTAGAACTTTGCTCGTTTCATCAATTTTTGAGAATATTAAAATAATGATATTTTAAAAAAAATCGTGAACAGCCTAGTCATGTGACCATTTAACTTTTTCATGGTTTGAGCAATATTTGAGAAAATATGAAGAAACCATGATTTTTGCTCAAACTGAGGAGTTTCATGAGATGAGGGAAATAATAATTATGAAAGACTAGGTATTGTAAGGTATGGGATCGTCCACGGCTAGGGAATGGTCGTCCTGCCAGGTAGCCTGGTCCCGCAACACCTTTCCCTATTTTTATTATTTTTCATGAAACCGTGAAAATATGGAGAAACCATGAGTTTTGCTCAAACAAGGAAAGTTGCTAAGATGAAGAAGTTTTCATGAGTTCATGAAAATAATAAAATAATTTAAAATAAAAGAAAAAGGCGTGGGGGACCGACCGGCCGGTGGGCCCGGTCTCCTAGGCGCCACTTTTATTATTTTAATATTATTTTTTCTTTCCTATTTTGTGTAGGATTCCTCGTTTGTCCATATTTTCGAGTATGGTCTAGATGCCTGGTTCCTGAGTTTTATTACAAATTTATGAAATTCAGTGGAGAATGGTTCATGAAACTGAGTAATAAAGGTGAGTAGTTATTTATTATCAACCCATAGGATCAGCCGTGGATTCGACCATGGATTCAGAATAATAAAATGAGTATTACCATTCTATGGGATCGTGGATTCGACAATAGAATTATAGTAATAAAATTATCTATTAGCATTCCATGAGATCATCCGTGGATTTGATCATGAAATCAGAATAATGAGATAAAATAATTATCTATTACCATTCCGTGAGATCATACGTGGATTCGACCATGGAACCGGAGTAATGAGATAAAATAGATTATCTTCTAGGAATTCAGTGGTGAATGTCACGGTAGAATTAATCTATTGCATAAGGGGATATTAGCCAGTTAAGGCGTCATACCCGTCCTGAAAGGTGTATCGTCAGGGAACAGCGAGTGTTGCCGACAACCTGAAGGCGTTTTTCACTCTCAACAATTATGGATAACCGCCTGAATCTATACACGGTCTCTTTACATAGTCAGGGAACAACGAGTGTCACCAACGTCCTGAAGGCGTTTTTCCCTCTCAACAAACAATTATGTAGGAGGACCTCCCAATCGTTCTTCTATGTAGAGGTGGGTCTCTCTATGTAGTCATGGAATATCGAGTATCACCGACGTCCTGAAGGCGTTGAGCTCTCAATCATACGAAACGCCCAATTATGTTATTCTACATAGAGGTCATGATGAAATGAGCATCATCGAATGCTCCGGGGAGGCCTTTCGAGTGACATATGCATCATGGCTCGTAAAATATGAACTGCCACATGCGTTCCCGAAGCCGTTTCAGAAACATGCAGTATCATGATTTTACGATTTTGATCTTTTTTGAAAATCCACCATCAACATTAAGTCCCCTGCTTAGTGAGGGACAGTCGTGTTCCGAAGTAAGCATTAGATGGTGATTTTCAGTCGACGAGATCGGTGGTTGAACTCAGTCGTACAAGGTGTTCTCGTAATCCTCGATTTGCTCTAATGGTGTCATGTACAAGCAAATGCTCAGGTAATGACCCTGATAGTTGATAGAGCGTCATCCTGTGAGCACGGAGAGATGAGGGACTGCTGATTTGGACGCCCGGAGACTTAGTTTTGGTCGGTTTAGCGTTTGTGGGCTCGAACCCAAAAAAAGGAAATCCATGTATTATTAGGTTTTGAAAATAAAATTGGTATAAAAGGAAAGAAACCCTAATTTTTTTTTAATTAACCGACCAAGCACCTCCATCTCTTCACCACCTTCATGCGAGCAGCAACAGGAGAAGGAGATTTTTCCCGGACTTCAGTCGCCGTCGACCGTCGTTGATCATCGTCCGGCCAAATTCCGGCCGACGCCGACCAGGTAAGTCCGATTTTTTTTCTTCAATTTTTTGCTGTATGTTTAGTTTGTTCATGAGTTATTTGAAAACGAAAATCCATAAGTATTCATGCATGTGTAGGTTTTATGAAGAATTTGTTTAGAAAACATATACATGTTCGTTCGTTCGTTAGTGAAACGAACAAAAATCCCTAATGTTCGTTCGTTCGTTAGTAGACATGTTCTAGTTGCAGTAGAGAAAGCTTTGTTTATGAGGTTTCATGAGAGTCAAAATATTATTTTCAAAGTGTGAACTTTCACAAATACTTTTAGGAACGTAGGTTCGTTCGTAGTAGAAGTAGTAAACAATAATCCCTAGAGTTAGAGGAGGGACCGAGTTTAGATCTGCGAATCGGAGACTAACTCAGTATTTTTTTTTTCGATCTTCATCTTTCTTCATTAAATTCAAGTTAGTTTCAGGTGAATCTGGTAGATCAGGTGAAGATTGTATCGTTTTTCAAAGTTTCTCTGTAATAATGGGCCTTCACTAATCGTAACGGAAAGTGATATGGCTCAAAATACTTCTGCAAGTGGTTATAGGGTTGTGAACATCTCAGAACCATCTAAAAAATGTCCTTCAATTACTCTGATTGAAGATAATGATAATAACAGGTATGATTCATGGAATTTTCATTGATAGGTAGATTAAATTTTCTTCGAATAAAATTTGTTGATGCAATGAGTTTTTTGAGAAATCGGTGGAAGTTAATTGGTGATTGTCATTTAATTCCTTTGGGTAAAGGTTTTTTCACTATCAAATTATCTAATGAAGTAGATCAAAATTATATCAGAAATTACAGATGGGATGTTCAAGATCAAGTATTAATAACTCGAAATTGGATTCCTATTTTTAGGCCTGAAAATCAAAGAACTTCTCATGCGTTGGTTTGGATTTCTCTACCTGGTTTAAGTCTCGAGTATTGGGATGAGAAAACATTGTTCACCATATGTAATGCTATTGGTAATCCTGTTAAAGTTGATGATGATACTCTTAAGTACTCCAGTGGTTATGCTGTAAAAGTGTTGGTTGAAGTGAATCTTGCAAATCCAATTCCAAACAAATTATGGATTATTACTAAATATGGAGGTTTTTCTCAAGGTATTGTTCTTATTAAACTTCCAAAATTCTGCTATAAATGCAAGATTGTAGGTCATCTGTCATCAGAATGTAGATTTCAGAAGAAGCTTTCTATGGAACAGTCCACTGATTCACCTGCTGCGAATTTAGGAGAGACCAATTGATAAAGCTCAAGAGAACATTGTTCAAGAACCTTTTGATATTTGTCCTCCTCCAGAAGTTCCCTTAATTGTTAATCCTCAATCTGAAAATGAGGTTCTTATCACTAATGTTAGATTTAGCTCTTTACAAGATGATGAAATGATCCTGGGGATTCTAGTGAGGTAAGAAAAGAACAGGAAATTCTAACTCCTACAAGAATTCTTCAAGTAGTGGAGGATAACTCATTAGAAAAGAGTGAAGTAAAGTTCATTAATGGTAAAAATGGTACAGTTTCTTCTGAAAGGATTCATGTAACCTCCTGGTCAAGAGTAGTTCAAAAACCTCTATCTCCAAATACTTCAAGCATTGATACTATTCCAGGAGCAAAGGTTTCCAATGGTGGTCAGGTAATTAACACTCAAGCTTCATCTAGTACTCAAATTCCCAGCAAGTATAATTTCAGAAAGAATCAAGGAAAGGGAGGAAGAAAAGGCCTCCAATCCAAACCATTAAAGTATTATATTGGAATTTAAGAGGCCTTAGAAGAGTCAGGTCTCAAAATAAACTATGTGCTCTAATAAATCAGTTCAATCCTCCGGTTGTATGGATTGTTAAACCTAAAGTTTTTTGTTTTTCTTCTATTTGCAATAAATTGAATCTTCCTGGTATGCAAAACATGGTGATTCATAACCCAGTCTCAAATAATAAGGGTAATATATGGCTTTTTTGGAATAAAAATTTACCTACTCCCACAATAGTGTCTATGTCAAGTCAAATGATAACTGTTGATATTGGTGGTGTTCTTATATCTAGAATTCGTGCACATGTGGGTATAGTTCAAAGAATATTTTTGTGGTCAGAGATGGAAGCTATTAGTGGTTTAAATAAGCCTTGGATGGCTATTGGAGATTTTAATGCTATCACTTCAGCTGATGAAAAAATTGGAGGTAAAAGCCCAAAAATAAGTGCAATGACGGGCTTCAATAATTGCTTAGATACTCATGAATTAATGCAGGCTCCTAAAACTGGTCTTCAACATTCTTGGTCTAACTGTCAGCATGGAAACAAAAGGATTTTATGCAATCTAGATAGGGCAGTATTCAATGTTTTATGGTTGCAAAAATTTGAAGGATGGGGTTATAAATTTGGATTAAGAGTAGCATCTGATCATGCTCCATTACTGGGTGGAGGGGCTCAAATTCCTAAACCACAAAATGCTCCTATGAGATTTCAAAAAATGTAGATTTCACATCCCAACTTTATGGAAGTAGTGCAAAAATGTTGGTCTGAAGAAATTGCAGGTGATCCAGCTTTTATTCTGCAACAAAAGTTAAAAAGATTAAAGAAAACTCTTAATGAGTGGAATTGGAAAGTATTTGGGAACATAAATGTACAAGTTAAGGAAGCTGAAGTTAAAGTGCAAGAAGCAATGCTCAACTCAGATAACAGTCGTTTTGATGAAGAAGCTCATAAAACCTTGGTGGAATCTCAAAACTTATACAACTCTAAAGAAGTACAACTTAATACTTTTCTGGAAAAAAAAGAAGCTAGAATTAAATGGATAAAAGAGGGAGCAGCTAACACTGGTTTCTTACATGCTAATATTAAAATTAGGCAAGCAAGAAATATGATAACTGAATTAGAAGATGATAATGGGGATATTATTACTGATCAAAAGCAAATACATCATGAATTGGTGAAATATTTTGAACAGAAATTTCAGTACAAGGAAGTTGATGAGGTTGAGCATATGTTAATGGCATACTAGAGGTGATAACAAGTGAGACCAAAATATGATAGAAGCAATTCCAGATGCTGATGAAATTAAGAAGACTTTATTTGATATGGACCAAGACAGTGCTCCTGGTCCTGATGGTTTTTCAGGAAGTTTTTACAGAGCATGCTGGAATGTGATACATCACGATGTTGTGGATGCCATTCAATTCTGTTGGAGTAGAAGATTCATCCCAAAAGGAATGAGTTCTAACTTCTTAGTACTTATTCCAAAAATTGAAGGAGCAAGGAATCCAAAACAATTTAGACCAATTGGTCTTAGTAATGTCAGCTTCAAAATCTTCACAAAATTTTTGGCAACAAGAATGGGGAAATTGATGCACAAGTTAGTATCACCTCAACAAGTTTCTTATGTGAAAGGCAGATGCATCCATGATCAAATTTTATTAGCTTCTGAATTGGTAAATGAGATGAATAAAAAAAGAAGATGTAGAAATGTAGCTTTAAAGCTTGATATATCTCAAGCTTATGATTCAGTTAGCTGGGAATTCTTATTTCAGGTTCTGCAGAAATTTGGTTTCTCAAAAAGATGGTGTGAGTGGCTTCATTTTTTTTTTTAAGTGAGCAAAAATTTCAGTGATGGTAAATGGGGATCCTTGTGGTTTGTTCTCAGTGGGTAGAGGATTGAGACAGGGAGATCCTCTATCTCCCATTCTATTTGTGTTGATGGAAGAAGCACTAAGTAGAAGGATATCTCAAATGGTGCAAGAAGGCTTAATTTCCGCAATGGTTAAAAGAAAAGGTATTCATCCAACTCACCTTTTCTTTGCATATGATGTATTTATATTCATCAATGAAGCTAAGAAAAGTATCTTGAATCTTATGCAACTTCTTGAAGATTCCCAAAAATGCTCAGGAAAAATTATAAATAAGAGTAAAAGTAAAATTTTCATTGATGCACTTCAGAAGTAAGGAAAAATCAGATTAAAGATATGATTCAAATGGAAATAAGTGAATTCCCTGACAAGTATCTTGGTGTTATTCTTACAACTGGCAGAGTAAAAGTATCTATTATATGGCTAATGGTATAAATGATGCAAAGAAAGTTGGCAACTTGGAAAGGTAAGTTATTGTATTTTCAAGAAAGGTTGGTGTTGATTAAGTCTGTACTTAGCAGTATTCCTGTCTATAATATGGCAGTTTACAAATGGCCTGCATCAGTCATAAAAACCTGTGAAAGAATAATGAGAAACTTTCTCTGGTCAGGAGATGGAGAAACAAGGCAATATAATACATTTTCTTGGAAAAGAGTTTGCACTCCCTTAAGTGAAGGTGGTTTAGGAATTTCAAGACTTGTTGTCATTAACAAAGCTTTTCTTATGAAAATGATGTGGAAAATCAATAATTCAAAAGAAGATTGGGCTTTATTCTTTCAAGCAAAGTACAAAGATAAAAATGGCCAATGGGAAACTAAATGGCAGAAATCTATAGTTTGGTCAGGCTTAAAATGGGCTTGGGATGCTCTTAAAGAAGACACAAGATGGATCATTGGAAATGGAGAAAGAATATCTGTCTCGTTTGATTCTTGGATAGGAGATAACACTTTGTTTGGCAATTTTGAACATAATAGCTTTTTAGCTGAGAATATCAAATTGAAGGTGTCAGATTTATTGTCAAATGGTGTGTGGTCTTTTAATAATGAATTTCAACTGATTTTTCAGAATCTTCTTCTGCCTGAAGTCCTTGGAGGAGAAGATGTGCTTCTATGGACAAGAAATTTAAAGGGAGACTTATCAATTCCTGAGGCTGTGAACAAATTAAGACACAAAGAACAGTTTGTTAACTGGTCAAGGTATTTATGGAAACCTTTTCTTCACCCTTCTATTGCCAGCAATGTGTGGAAACTGATTGAAGGTATATACAATGATGATAAGAAAATGATACATAATGGATGTGAGATGGTCTCAAGATGCTGCATCTGTGAAGCTGAACAGGACAGTATAAATCACTTTCTCTGGGAGTGCAACTTTAGTATTGAAGTTTGGAAATGGATATGTTCCATATTTCAGTTCAAACTGCCAAACTATTTTGATTATATATGGAAGTTGTCCTCAAAGAAAAGTCCACTGGTGAAACAAGTTTGGATATCTGCAGCTTGTATCATTCTAAAAGAGTTGTGGTTTCAGAAGAATAAAAAATTCTTTGAAAACATAAAGCCTAATATGCAGAGATTCAAATGCAGAATTATGCAACTGGTAAATGAGGTAGATTAAGAATTACAGGCACTAAGTGGAATCATAAATATGACCAAGAGATAATAACAATGTTTCAGTTGAGTCTTAGACATTCCAGGTTTCAGTATATCAAAAAATGTCATTGGTTTCCACCTGCAAAAGATTGGGTTATGTTTTGTTGTGATGGTTCATCATTTAGAAATCATGGTGCCGCAGGATTTGGAGTTGTAGTCAGAGATTCAGATTGTCAAGTATTGGGCACTCTAACTGGAGGTATTGGAATTGCCTCAAATTATCTTGCATAAGACTATGGTATTATGTGTGCCTTGGAACTGAAAATTCAATGGAGTATGCAGAATATAATTATAGTGTCAGATTCAAAATCAATGCTTGCAGAATTTGCTCAGGGGACAGTTCCATGGTTTTTGAAAAGTAGATGGTGTATAGCTACAAGAAATCTCAAGAAAATAAAGTATCATCATTGTTACATAGAAGTCAATTTCTCTGCAGACTGTGTCGCAAAGAAGAGAGCATCTTTAACAGCAGGTGAAATACTAGTTCATATTGGAAGGCCTCAGTACTTGCCAAAAATTGAAATTCCCAATGTTGATTACTTTAGATTTGGTTGAAGTTCTATTCTCTTGTCCTTAAATTGAAAGTGGTTTAAACCTAGTAGTGGGCCTGGTTAATTGTTGGCTTGTTCTTTATTTTGCAATTTTATGTTTCTTGTAATTGGGTTGTAACATTTTTGCAAATCAATAAAAGTTTGTGATTCAAAAAAAAAAAATCCCTAGAGTTAGAGAGATTTTGAAAAGACCTGCATCCCATGATAAAATTTGTTTGTAAACTTTCAAAATTTTATTTGGAATATGTGGACCCTTGCAAAAATAGAAAAGACCCTCGTTTCATAGATGAATGCTCGTTTGAGCAAAATAAGGTTTTTTTTATTATTAACTCACGTAATTTTTTTTTCACACGTAAGTTTTTTTTTTAAAATTTTTTGAGAAAAAAATCAAATAGAAATTTTGAGTAATTGTTAGAGATAAACAATTGTATTTTATGATTTTATGATGTGTGTTTGCGGCATAAAATCATGGAACGTTCACATGAAGAGTTTATATGAATCGTTCATAGTTTCGTGAAAAGTCAATGTCGACTCTTAAATGATAAGTTTTGCTCGGCTTTGCAGGCTTGAAAGAACGAGCAAATTTTCAGAGTTTTTCGTTGTTATCACTAAGTTCGTGAAACCCTAAATAGGTAAGAGTTGAGGATTACCATTTTTGTTGTGAATTCGATATTAACATATCTGTAATTGTGTGCTTCTGGTTCCAGATAATGGTGACTTCCAGCAGCGGTGACTATGATTATGATTCTTCTTCTAGCTCTTGTGAAGAGGATTCCAAGATTTCTGCGGCCAAAGCACGTGCCAAGACGGATCATGCTAAGAAGATAGTAAATAACATGCCTCTCAATGATCTAAAAGTTTCTCGTGATGAGCTCTTGAAGAGGAAATCCAGGGAGGAGATAATAGTTGATTATCGGGAGAAAAGGCGTAGAATACAGCGAAAAATACTAGAAGCTGAGGAGAAACTCGGATCTCGTCCTGATGGTGTAACCTCAGACTCAGATGCTGAAGAAGAGGAACCCGTGTGAGATCCAATGGAACGCAGAAGTAAGCCATATCCACCGCATAGGGAGATTGAGCGACTGGTTAAGGCTGATCTCCAAGCTGAACATGATGAAGAAGACTACTGGGATGCAATATATGGCGATCTCTAGGACGAAGTATTCCCTAGTTCGGACAGTGGTTCCGAGAAAGAGTCTGAAGAGGATTCCATGGACGACGATGATGATGACGATGAAGCCGATGATTGTGACGATTATTCTTGCTTGTGAATATTTCATTTATTTTCTGTTGAAATAGATATTGTCCCATTATTTGAGCGGTTTGGCTGTAGAGATGTTTAGAGATTAATATTTTTTGATCAATCCCATATCGCATCTTCTACCCCATTCTTTGCATGCCTTCAATTGGATGAACCCATATCCACTTGTATGAAAGTTAGTCGTGATATTCGGAAGTATGACTGCACGAGCAAACCGAGGAATCACGATTCGCACAAATCATCAATTTCTGTTTAAAATATCGACTGCACCAACATCAGTCCTCAGTATTTTCGCTCTTCTTCTATATCACCAACAAAATCCAGTTTGTGGTCCAGAGTCTCGGTAGAAATCGCAACTGATTTGATTGTTCGTAAAAGATAAGTATCCGACATCTTCTTTTTTGACTTTCAAAACTTAGGGTTTTTCTATTTATACGACACATCTTCTTCTGCTCTTGTATATTTATCAGAAGAAATTTTGATCATGATCATACCTCTCATCATCACCATGTCCGGTAGCAGTGCTTCTTCTCAAAACAGATGTCCAGTAAACCGTGAGGTTGGGTTGTCCATCTTGGTAAGTTGCACACTTTTATTTTATTTCCATGTAGTCATAATGGCTGACTGAAGAAAATAACTTGTTGCAGGGAAATCAGGGGAATCGACTTCCTTCTTATTCTTACGGTTTAAGGCCTAAGCGGACCGTTAAAGCTCCTACTCGTTATAGGTCTGCTTGTGATACTACTGGAACTTATGTGAGTCTCTGACCGAAAATTTCTTTCGGTCAAGTGTTTTTCCAATTTTACTAAAATTGAACGTTTCTGCAGGTTGATGTTCATGTCGTCGTCGATGCTAGAAAGAGAAGAAATGGAAAGTCCGTGGTTGCGGCTGATGAGGATGCTGATAACCGTACTGACGAAAACTCAAACAAATCTGTAGATGCTAATTCCAGGGTTTCTGTTCGTGAATACCCAGCGGCTGGACTCCTATTCGATACTCCCATGGTTAACATTTGCTCGGACAATCAACTCGTTGGCGGTTTCATCGTTCCTAAGTGTCACGCATCCCTTTACACCAGAATTTGGAGGAAGTATGGACACATTGCTACCAGTGAAGTGTGGAGAGGTTTTCTGCCAACTTTATTGACTACAGTTGCTGGATTATTGCCCATTATTGACGAGATGAACAAAATAAACCTGCGAGATGTCAAAATCGAAGAGATGCACAGATGGGATAATGATATGATCTCGAACTGTGAGGTATTGCAGTTCAATATAAGCTGGCTTTGTCGTCGACTTGATATCATTAAGGTTGATAGAGCGGCTGCTGCTGCAAATATAATTTCTGCTACGTCTGCCATCATAGAAAAGGAGAAGGATTTTGCCGTGGAGTCGACAAGGGTTGGGAAAGATGTCCAGGATTTGAGAGTGGGGAATGAATATTTTCAAAAGAGGCTTGACATGGCTTTCAGTAAGAACTATTTGTTGTTAGATGGCTTGCTCTGAGTGAGCGTGTGATATTGAGACTTGTTTAATAAAGTAGATGATTGGAAGAATTTTGTGAGATTCATGAAAATTTTGAATTTTGAACGAATGAGCATATTGCACACTCTTTGAAGGAATAGAAATTACATTTTGAAATTTAACATATAATTGTTTGCTGATCGTTGAAGAATAATATGCCTTGAGCCACTTGTCATTGATGATGTTCCCTTCCACCCCTCCATTAACAACTAAGATTTTGTAATATCCACTGGATACTTCTTTGATGATTACATAAGGCCCTTCCCATTTCGGAGAGAACTTGGGAGCTGACATGTCTTGTTGAATATGCTTTGCTATTTTCAAAACCAAATCTACTACTTGAAATGTTCGAGGTCTTACCATTTTGTTGTATGCCTTGGAAACCCTTTGTTTGTAGGTTTCCACGTATTTTTCCACCTTGGCCCTTCTTGAATCGAGCATGTCCAATTCAACAATTCTTGAATTAGACACTTCAGCTTCATCCCACTGCACTCCACTGGCCGTGCGATTCTTGCAGAGGGAATTTTGATCTAGTCTGAGAGAATACCATCAGCGCCATAGACGAGAGAATACGGTGAAGTCCCAATTGAGCTTCTTGGTGCGGTGTGGTAGGCCCACAAAGCCATGGGTAAATTCTTCATTCCACGTTCGTGGATTGTCATGAATGTCCGACTAAGAATCCGGATCAAGATTTTGTTGGTGCTCTCCGCTTGTCTGTTTCCTTGGGGATAGTATGGTGTAGAGAAAATCTGTTTGATTCTGTATTCCTCGAGCAATTCTGCAACATGTTTATTGGAAAAAGGAGTTCCATTATCCGTTTTGATATGTTTAGGAATGTCGAATCTGCATATGATGTACTCTTTGATGAAAGATGCAATTACGTGGCTCCAGTGGTGCTTCGAAGAGGAATAGCCTCGACCCATTTGGTGAAGTACTCCGTTACCATGATCATGCTGCTTCGAAGATGCTGGATTGATTTTTCCAATGATATCCAGTCCCCAGCTGTAGAAGGGCCATGGACTGCTCACGGAATGTAATGGAAGACAAGGAGTGTGAATGAGGTTACCATGAACTTGGCATTGATGACATCTCTGAACATAGGAAGCTGCATTATCTTCCGTGGTTGGCCAATAATATTTCTCATGGATAGAAATAATTTCTTCTTTCCTTGGTGTTCACCTTCGTGCATCTCTTTCAAGATTGTAGAAATTTCATGCTCGGCCAAGCATCTCAGGAGGTTCCCACCAAAGATTTTGCGATAAAAATACCTTCAAAGTGGATGAGTTTGATCGCTCCTTTCTTATCCGACGGTAGATCGTTGTCACGAAGATATTTTATGTAAGGTTCTCTCCAGTCCCCAGTGTGATAAATTGTTAAAATCTCCAAATGATGAAGTGGTGTCTGACAATTGGGACAAGACCCTTGTAACTTTCTCGACTGAGCCTCCATGGAAGGCCAATAGTACCCAACTCTTTGAAGCCTTCTGTAAAGTGTGACTATCAGGGTTTGTCCGCATATTTCCTCATGTATGCGTTTGAGTTGCTCGCTCGCTTCTTCATCTCCAAGGCATCGTGACAAAGATACATCAGGATTGCGATAATATAATGCTCCATGCAGCAGAAAAAAGTTCTTCAACTCCTTGAGGATGATTTTCCCTTCTGTAAGAGAATTGCTCAATTCATGAATGATGGGTGCCCGCCAGTCGCTTGATTGAGCATCTTCAACTTGAGTAAGCCAGGTAGATGATACAGAACGTCTTTGCACAGTGATGGATTTCTCTGACCCTTCAAACTGCAGCTTGGACGCGAGAGTCGCTAGGCAGTCAACGTGTCTGTTGTTGGTGCGGACAGTATGCACATTTGTTGCATCAGAGAAATGAGCTAATAGTATTTGTGCTTCAGCCCTGAATGGAGCGAGTGTTACTTCTTTGAGAGAATACACGCCATCATTTGATTGACCAGCAACTTCGAATCTCCTCTTATCTCCAGATGCATTGCTCCTGCTTGCTTGTCCAAGGACAACCCTAAGAGGAAAGCTTCATATTCTGCCGAATTATTGGTGCAATGGAAATCCAGCTTAAAGGAATGTGAGAAAACTTCATCGGATGGAGATACTAGCACAACTCATGTTCCACCAGTATCATTACTCGGAGTGGAGGACCCATCAAAATACAATATCCATGTTTCTTCCTGGATGATTGAGATTTTCGGAAACTCGTCGGGCACTTCTTCATATAACATTGTGATGTCTTCTCCAGGGAAAGCAGCAAGTAAGTTTGCAACAGCTTGTCCCTTGATTGCTTTAGGTGGGACACATGCTATGTCAAACTATGACATCTGAAGTAGCCACTTTGTCGGTCTTCCAATTAGTGAAGGTTTCGGCAGTAAGAATTTTATGGGATCGGCCTTGGCCACTAGCACAACCATGTTCCATAGTAGATAATGCCTGAACTTCTGGATTACGTGAGCCAATACTAGACACGCTCTTTCGGATTTTGGGTACGGAGTTGAGCATCCCTCATTGTACGACTGAAGTAGTAAATGTGCCGTTCGATGCCTTCTTCATCTTCTTGAGCGAGGAGTGCTCCGATAGCGACGTCACTGGAAGCTGTGTAAAGTATTAGTGGCCATCGTTGCACTGGGAAATTTCATGACTGCAGGTGATAATAGTGTCTCCTATATCTTCTGAAATGCTTCTTGTTGAACGGTCGTCCATATAAAACTTGCTCCCTTCTACAGCAGAGGAGTGAACAAAGCGATGATTTGAGCCAGCCCAGGAATGAACTGTCGAACATAATTTACCTTGCCCATAAAACTATGGAGCTCTTTCACGGTGCGTGGAGGAGGCATGGTAGTGATGGCTTTTGTCTTGTATGGATCGACCTTGATTCCTTCTGCATTGACCAGGAATCCTAGAAACTTTCCGGAAGAAACACCAAAAGCACACTTCATAGGATTCATCTTTAACTTATATTCCCTGCATCTTTTGAAAACTTGCCTGATGCTCGATTTTTCGACTTTACCACCACGTCATCGACATAATCTTCCACTTTCTTGTGCATCATGTCGTGGAATATCGTGGTCATGGCTCGCTGATAAGTGGCTCATGCATTCTTCAGTCCGAATGGCATCACCCTATAATGAAAGTTTCCAATGGGAGTCCGGAATGCATGTTAGCATCATGTTCGTACATCTTGATTTGGTTGTATCCACTGTAACCATCCATGAATAAGACCATGTCGTCACCACTGGTTGCATCAACGAGCATATCAATGTTGGGTAAGGGAAAATCTTCCTTTGAGCAACATTTGTTCATTTTCCTGAAGTCCACACAACATCGGATTTGACCATTCTTATTCTTGACTGGGACAATGTTCGCCAGCCATGTTGGATGTTGAATGGGTCTGATAAACCCTGCTGTTAGCAACTTCTGGATCTCAACTTTGATTTGTTCCTCGACATCATGTCTGAACTACCTGGGTGGTTGCTTGACAGGTTTAGAACCGGGAGTGATGTGCAGATGATGAGTGACTAATTTTTCATCTAGGCCGGGCATCTCTTCGTACGTCCAGGCAAAGATATCTTGATACTCTTTCAACATACCTATCAATCCTTCTCGTTCCTCAAATGAGAGAGCAGAACTGATTAAAATAGGCCTTGGGTTTTCGTCTGTTCCGATGTTGATAGTCTCAAGATCATCAGTTGTGGAATGCGTGTCATCTTGCAGTTGTCGTGGTGCATCTCGAATTTCTTCATCGGGCAATTGCTCACTCTGGCATGATTCTTCAGGGCGAGGAGACTTTTCATCGACCTCCCCCTATTAATTGCTAATCTTTTCGACGGAGATAAATGACTCTCCCTTCTGCATCATAATCAATAATAAAATTGGATTTCTTATGCGTTGTACCTTGACCCTGACGACGCTTGAGCGGTGTGGTAGACGGTTTGATGGATTTAGCATCTGTTGATAATGGTTTGCTAGTTTTCTCAATAAATTTTCCAACTTGGGAGTGGAGTACCGTAGATCTTGCTTGGAAGTTCGGGGATGCTATCTGGAGGTTCCAGGAACTCAGCATCATAAACCGGAGCATAAGGAGACACTGAAGCTACAGTACGGACAATTTTGTTGTTGAGCAAAGCTTTCATACATTGATGGTATGTCGAAGGGACAACCTTATTATCATGAATCCACGGTCTCCCGAGTATCATGTGATAATCAAGGTCTTTCTAGATCACATGAAACTTGACAGTGGATTGAATCGGCCCCACTTTCAGATCCACATAGACATACCCATATGTGTGACTCTGGATTCCCTCAAAACCCGTCATCAATATGGGATGATGAATGATCTTGCTTTGTGGAACTTTGGCATCCTTGAGAGTCTTCATAGTGATGAGATTTATAGAAGCACCCGTATCAATGAGAACTCTCCTGAATTCGGAATCCTTAATAGAAATAGTTACAAACAGGTTATGTCCTTCCTCCGCTATTCGGTCTTTCTCAGTGAAGGTGATGTTATTGATCGAAGGTTCAGATACCATGGACACTTTTTCAACCACCAGAGATGATGGAACTATTAACGCGTCAGTTGATATTTTGTTGAGTGCGGCAAACGTGTTTGTACGCCGATCTCTAGATAAATGCAGGAGTTCACATAGATTCTCAATTAAATGTGTGACCTCTTGTTCCACCATCTTTTCATGAGTGGTGAAGTTGTTGGATCGAGGATGATCATCGGTTGAGGGATTAGCCATCAGTGTCGGAATTTCTTGAGCAGGGGACCGCTCAGATCTGATGTCAGCCTGACGAGGATATTTAATATGTTATTCAGCGTCTCTTTCATCAGGTCCATGTTCCATGTATGAATCTCCTGTACTCGTGCCAACTCGATCAAGGTCGGGATTTCCACGTCAAACATTCCATTGGATGGAGTGTTGGAAGGAGGAACATTTCCATTCGAAATATTCTGATTGGAATTTGATGTAGTTAGGTTAGACCTAAGACCAACCTTCTTGTGAGAATTTGAGATTGCAACCCAGAGATTAATCTCCCACTGTGGTCGCCAATATGTAGATGTGGATAAACGATTTGCTATTTTTTTATGGAATTGAAGAGACGAGCGTGTTTTCGGGACTCCTAAACCGAGCAAACTGTTCAACCTCACACAGATGCACTGCAAAGGGGAGTGCTTAGATTCGAGAGATAAATTTGTAGGACGCCGTCCTAAACCAAGTCAATGGCCGTTCCAGATTCACTTCGGTCCCAAAGAGGGAGATGGGTTGATTTGTAGGAAGGTAACTGATAATTGTATGGGATCAGTGATGATCAAGAATTGTGGAAGTGTTGAAGGTTTCTGCAAGTTTTCTGTGAACTGATGAGTTCTAATAAGTTCTGATTGATTGATGAATTCTTAAGAGTAATTTCTCGAGAAATTCTGTGTAGATGAATGTTGTCCTCTTCAATTATGGATTCAGAGACTTATTTATATTGTCAGAACAGTAAACACCTTGATCCCTGTAAGTGTTACGGTTTCTTGAGTGAAAGGGTGGGAAAGTGGGAAATCATGGTGAAACCAGTTCCAGGTCATGCGGAGACTTGGTTAACCTTCCACCCACTACTTTGCTAACTCCTTCAACCGTTTGCACGATTTACTCACATTTCTCATCGTGGATGAATCCACGTGCCGTGGGCCGCCATACCAAAACCCTAACTGATATCCCACCATGTGACGTGATTGATGTCTCATGATTTGTGAAGTCTGCAAGGCAGACGTGTATTAGTTAGTTGATTGGACAGTGAGTCTAAGTTTCATTGAATTGAGCATGAGTAACGAATGCTCGGTGATTCATGGATTGAACATACGTGTTCTTATGTTGATATTGCTCGTCTGAGCAAATAATGTTAAATTCGAGCAACTGAGCAAGTATTTCTCGATTCTACGAATTATTGAATATTGATAGTTAGATTAATATTCGAGCAACTGAGCAAGTATTGCTCGATTCGACGATTACTGAATATTGATAGTTGGATCAATATTCGAGCAACTGAGCAAGCATTTCTCAATTCGACAAATCAATGAATATTGATAAATTACCGAATTTTATAGTTGGATCAATATTCGAGCAACTGAGTAAGTAATGATCAATTCGACGAATTATTTATTGGTAACGTGACCCAATAAAATATTAATTAAACTACTGGTAGACTACCAAATATTATATGATTAATCCAGATGTCGATTTCTGAATCAACATAAATTCATTAGTGTTTGAATCTTTCTCAGAATGATGATTTGTGGAGCGTTTATTCGAAACCCTAATATTTGATCAATTGTTCGTCAATTGATGAATCGCTGAAAATAAATCATGAGTGATAGAGGGACCAACCACAAGGGTTGGTGGACGTCCATGTGGCTCCCAAGTGCTCGAGTGAGCATGCACCAGGGTCCTTAGTTGGCCAGTTGGTGAAAGAATGATGAATAAATGCCGATTTCATCATTTATTGAAATAGTGCTCGATTGAGCATTAAGTGATAAAACCTAATTATGGAAAAGTGAGGGACCGACCAAGAGGGCATGAGACCGGCCCTTGGTGGTCGTGGGACCGGCTGATGGACGTTCGAGCAAACTCCAAGTTGGTTGAAAAGAGTTTGGACCCAATATGTGTAATTGCGCAAATTAGGTTAAAATCGTGAAAATGTGTGGGACCGGATCTTTGCAAGCCTTAGGGTCGCCATTGGTCGGTCAAGGGAGCATGCTCGTGTCACCACAATGCCCGTGTCTCAGTCCTGAGAGTTTCAGTATTTTCTGGTGTGCGATTGAGCAATATTTTGAATTTTCAGAAGAATTTGATCTTTGACTGGAATTCTTGATTTTGCTTGAATGAGCAAGTAGAACTTTGATCGTATCATCAATTTTTGAGAATATTAAAATAATAATATTTTAATATTTTTTCGTGAATAGCCTAGTCGGTCATGTGACCATTTGACTTTTTAGCTTTTTCATGGTTTGAGCAATATTTGAGAAAATATGAAGAAACCATGATTTTTTCTCAAACTGAGGAGTTTCATGAGATGAGGGAAATAATAATTATGAAAGACTAGGGATTATAAGGCGTCGGACTGGCCACGGCTAGGGCATGGCCGGCCGGCCAGGTAGCCCGGTCCCGCAATACCTTTCCCTATTTTTATTATTTTTCATAAAACCGTAAAAATATGGAGAAACCATGAGTTTTTCTCAAACAAGGAAAGTTGCTAGAATGAAGGAGTTTTCATGAGTTCATGAAAATAATAAAATAATTTAAAATAAAGGAAAAAGGCGTGGGGGACCGGCCCGACGACACGACCGGCCGGCCAGCGGGCCCGATCCCCTAGGCGCCACTTTTATGATTAAAATTTTATTTTCTCTCTCCTATTTTGTGTAGTATTCCTCGTTTGTCCATATTTTCGAGTGCTCGTTCGTGCATTCAGGTGTTCGTTCGTGCATCATTGTCAAGTACACTTGCACCATTTTCTTGGGGATTACTCAGTGATGGTCCAGATGCCCGTTTAATGAGTATTTATTACTAATTTATGAAATTCAGTGGAGCATGGTTCATGAAACTGAGTAATAAAGGTGAGTAGTTACTTATTATCAATCCATAAGATCAGCCGTGGATTCGACCATGGATTCGACCATGGATTCAGAATAATAAAATGACTATTACCATTCTATGGGATCGTGGATTTAACCATAGAATCATAGTAGTAAAATTATCTATTACCATTCCATGAGATCAGCCGTGGATTCGATCATGAAATCGTAATAATGAGATAAAATAATTATCTATTACCATTCTGTGAGATCAGTCGTGGATTCGACCATGGGATCAGAGTAATGAGATAAAATAGATTATCTTTTAGAAATTCAGTGGTGAATGTCACTGTAGAATTAAACTATTACAGAAGGGGATATTAGCCAGTTAAAGCGTCATACTCGTCCTGAAAGGTGTATGGTCAGGGAACAACGAGTGTTGCCGACGTCCTGAAGGCGTTTTCCCCTCTCAACAATTATGTATGGAGAACCACCTGAATCTATACACGGTCTCTCTACATAGTCAGGGAACAGTGAGTGTCACCGACGTCCTGAAGGCGTCTTTCCCTCTCAACAAACAATTATGTAGGAGGACCGCTTAATCATTCTTCTATGTAGAGGTGGGTCTCTCTATGTAGTCAGGGAACAATGAGTATCACCGATGTCCTGAAGGCGTGGAGCTCTCAATCACGCGGAGAACCTCCCAGTTATGTTATTCTACATAGAGTTCATGATGAAATGAGCATCATCGAACACTCCGGGGAGGCCTTTCGAGTGACATATGCATCATGGATCGTAAAATATAAATCGTCACATGCGTTCCTGAAGCCGTGTCAGAAACATGCAGTATCATGATTTTACGATTTTGACCTTTGTTGAAAATCCACCATCAACAATGACATATCTTTCTGGGGAGAAGAGGATGCGGAATATGAGGTAACGAATTTGTTAATTAACCGTTTTCCTGTTTAAGAAAAGCTTCAGTTTATTGCATATAGTTTGCTTTTTCTTAATAAAATTCGGTACAATTGATGTTTATTCCATCATGTGTATGGATGTATGTGTGTGTATGATTCAATTGTTTCCGGTTAAGAAAAACTGGTTTGATATCTTTCTTTATTGTTTGGTATCAATTGTTTTATACTTGACGAAATTCGATGCAATTGTTGTTCTATAATGTCTATGTTTATTTCAATTGCTTCTGGTTAAGAGAAATAATTGTGCAAGTCAATTTATTTGGTTTGTATGTATTGTTTATGGTTTAACAAAATACGGGATCATTTGTTTAGTCCAATTCGATTCCGGATAAGAGAAACTAATTTAATTCTGATCTTAGTTAGAGTTATCAAAAGTAAAGAATTCAGTTATTTAAGTCTAATCGAATGCCCTGAAAAGAAATATTAGTTAACTAACCTAGTATTTGTCTTGTCTAAAGTGAAATGTCTAAGTTATTTTCTGAATAATTAGTGCCCGATGAGAAAAATAAAGTTAATTTTGATCTTTATTTTGGTCTTATCGAAATAAGCGATTGTATTTTTGCAATCGGTTTAGCAAGCGAACTAAGTTTTCTTAATTAATTTGTTAAACTATTAGGGAAAATTTCTTTGGACAATTGTTTCCTTGATAACATATTAAATCCAAAATTACCTGTAGTTTGGTTTTGATAATGGTTATCTAAAGTGGTATGTGAAACCTCCGTGCTTAACTCTTATAGGTTAAGATTGTAAGATCCTTTCGGTTTTGGTATTTGCTCGGACCTTTGTCATTTTGTGACAAAAAGGGGTAAAAATATATGGATTAAACAAGTGATTTGTAATCACTTAGGAAAGGACAATTGTGCTTAAACGTTATGTCTAACGAAAGACTAAAGCATTGACTAAGGGGGAGAAACATATCATATGATTGTAGTTATTTGGACTACAAAGGGAAATAACAAAGATGTGCGGATTGAAAATCTACCTATCTCACCTTTAGGGGGAGTATTAGATTTGTTATTTAAATGTCAACAACGGCATTTATGGATTGAATATATGCAGGGTATTGTGCTATTGAAACTTGGAATCAAGCGTATGTATAATGGATTTTTTTTAATTTGTTTATATGATTTAAGAGTTTTGTCACTAAAATTGACAAAGGGGGAGATTGTTAGAGCATAGCTCGGTTGAACCCACCAAGCGTTGGTATGTCAAGTTTGGTTGTCATATTTTAGTGAATTAAAACTCAATTAAAGAGTCGCTTGATTATGTACTAGAGACAACTTCGTATAGGTTAGGCTAGAAAGATTAGGATAATGAGACATACAAGTATTACTCGAAGACTTGAAGAATGTGAAAAAGTAACAAGCTACATCGACGACGTCATCCTTCCTCCTGAGGTTAGTAATATTTTGACTTGAACTGTTTCATTCCCAACGTATCTTTCAAGTCGTGCTATATTGAAAACATAACTGGGAACCTGTGAATGATTATACTCTAGTAAACATAGTGTTAAAGAATTAAAATAGAAGTATAATGCTTATCTTTTGAACTTCGTATATAAGACATCGACATGACCATATGAATGTTATTGTGATTATTATGTGTATGGGTATGGGTGAAGATTTCGTCCTAGGAAACAATGTTTACATTCATTTAAAGGAAATACATTCATGAACTTGTTTAATGAATCGAAAGGGAAATCGCTAGGCTTGTTGGTATTTTTATTCATTGCATATCTTTGGATTACCAATATATGTGAGTTAGTAGAACTGATCATAACTTGTTATGTATCTTGGTAAAAATAGTCACAATGCCTGACTTATGTATTGGTATGACTTTTATTAGTGTAACTGATCCTAAGTAATCACCTAAGATGGTATGATCGATATTTGTAATTGGTGTAACCGATCCTAGTAATTGGTGTGACCGATCCTGGTAATTGGTGTAATCGATCCTGGTAACTGGTGTGACCGATCACAAGTAATACCATGAGAATATGGTAACCGGTCTTGGTAATTGACGTAACCAATTTGGTAACTGATGTAACCAGTCCCAGTAACCATATTAAGGTAGAACCGATCCTTGTGTTTGGTAGAACCGTAAAGCCATGATTAGTGTGTTGATTTGATCAATCATATAGTTCTTGGAAATCAGATGAACCAGTTCTAAACTTGTTTGGAAGTGTGGTATAATCGGTTCCAAGATTGTAAGTATGAAAAAGGATTTACAAAGAAATAAGATGTCAACATACTTTGAACATGTTCAGTAACTCTTATCTTTTATTGTTCAAAGATCTTCCTTAATAACTCAAGGAGATCCCGGACCGAAATAAGTTGAGAATCTTTTAATTAAGGTTGATAATTTTATATGCTTTAATTACCAGCAATTAAAATGCATATCTCTGGGGATTTTTTTTTGGTAATATGCATTTACTAATTGGAGGTTTTCTAGTAGGATTTCAGTTAATATTGGACAGAGCATTTCTAGGAATTCCGAAAACCAAATTTGGAAATATATTGCATATCTTGAGAGTATTCGGTTTTGGAAATTCCTTGGTGTCCAAACTTCCTTGGTCTATAAATACCCAAGTTTTCATTTTGAGCAAACTATCCTAAGAGCCAACAAAACTACCTTGTTGTGTTGTTACTGGTGGAGCCGTCTATTCGGAGAGGAAATAACCCTAATTAGGCAAAATCTCTTACAACCACTCGTTTAAAGACTTCGTGGATCAAGAAGCTCCACGAGTACCGTTGATGGGAAACTAGATAATTGCAGTTTATTATTAGTTTCCAATTGATTTGTTTGACTAAAGGTTGTTGAACTTTGATTGCACCTAGTATGTTTATGCTTGAGAATCTTCTCTTCTGATATAAGATTCACTCAAACTAGATCGAAGTATCGACGAGAATCTTTAGACTATTTATTAGATCTAATAAAATTTCGTTGTCCCGACTCGGGCCCTTAGTGCTAAAATAATAAAATAGATAAACTCATAAAATAATACATTTCAAAAATTCTCATTAATAACTATTAGGTCCCAAATAATATATAAAATAATAATGCTACTAGTAAAATAAATATTATTTTCATACATTTTAAACTTTCTCAAAATATGATTTAATATTGGTTTGTTTTTCTTTAAATTTCAAATCAAGTTGTGTTTCATTCCCAATAATTCGTAATCCAATCAAATTACATGGGGTCCACGTTATTATATTGCAACAAAAAGTAATTTTCAAGTGTCATTAATATTTGGAGTGCTTGTATTTGTATTGCAACTAGTCCATAATATAATACTTATATAAAATTAGTCGATATTTTACCTAACCTACAAGTATTATTCAACCTCCAAGCTAGGAATTTCTTTTTAAAATAATTATATATTATCTAATTATAAAATAATAATTTATAATATTATCGATGAAATAATATTTCTTTAAAATACTACCTCCTTTTCCAGAAACGGAGCGAGTAATAATTTTTCTTGGTCCCAAGCCTAATATTTTATAGAAGTTATACTGTATTAGTTTTCGATTTGATTTGATTGACTAACGGTTGTTGAACTTTGATTGCACCTAGTTTGTTTATTCTTGAGATTCTTCTCTTCTGATATAAGATTCAGTCAAACTAGATCGAAGTGTCGACTGGATCTTTAGAACTGTTTGTAGATATAAAGACGTCTTGTGATAACCCATTGTTAACATACTCCGTTCGGTGCGTGATTGATCATAAGAGTTTCAAGTGGTAGTGTGCAGGTATTTATTGAAGATTTAAGAAGATTTGAAACGAAGAAGATTTCTTATTTGGGTTTATAATCTTTTCTGTGCACAAAACTTGATCGTCTGGGATCCAACTAGAATCGGTTTATCTTTGATAGATTTTATTGATTAGTTGCGTAGATCTGCATCATTATATAGTATCTTGGTAGATCCTATATTTGATTGCGAAATCTAAACTCTGCTACTTTGGTAGTTGTTGGATAGATAAATCCAAACCCGAGAAAGGATTTTATTGGATTAAACAGAAGAGCCTTTGTCTAACTCATATCACTGATATTGAATAGATTTGTTACGGAACAAATTTGTTGTTCCTTTACTGTTTGGAATACGAACCAAAGGAATTGTTCCAGTGCGTGCACTTATTGAATGTCGAAAGCGCAGGGATACTGAAGAAACTAGGTGAACTATAGGTTTAGTTGTTTGGTCTCAACTATACGAAGTTGGAGTGATTTTGGATAACGGCTTAATTCAGAGAGTATTCAATTCTGTACTAGGTCCCAGGTTTTTTATGCATTTGCGGTTTCCTCGTTAACAAAATATTGCTGTGTCATTTACTTTTGTTTTGCACAATTATAATTGTTGTTATTATAATTTAAAGTAAATTACACAGACGTTAACTCTGTATTACTTGATATTGATCATATAGAGTTTTGTTAAATCCGAACCTATTATCAAGTAATCACAGTTTGATTATTCTATTGTCTCGATCTCGTATCCATAGACGATCACACAAAGTGCGAATACCGATTCGTTGTATTTTCTCGACTCATTCCATAGACAATCACTTTCGGTAAGACGACTTATAGGTGGAAAAGTTTAAGATTGTGGTATATTTGGGTACCGCAAATGCAGAAAAACCCCAAGACCTAGTCCAGATTTGAACACGACACTATATTAATCCGCTACAGACTCTAGCCTACTACAAGTTAACTTCGGACTGGAATGTAGTTGATCCCTAACCAATCTCACATTGATCAAGGTACAATCGCATTCCTTACGCCTTTGAATCCCAGCAGGACTCTGCGCATTTGAACTTCGGACTGGACTGTAGTTGAAACCTAATCAGTCTCACACTGATTCAAGGTAAAATTGTGCTTCTTACGTCTTTGATCCCAACAAGATACTACACACTTGATTCCCTTAGCTGATCTCACCCACAACTAAGAGTTGCTACGATACAAAGTCGAAGACTTAATAAAAAAATCTATCTCACACAGAAAAGTCTATTGAATAGATAAATCTGTCTTCCAAAAAAATATCTACGAGTTTTTGTTCTGTCTTTTGATAAATCAAGGTGAACGTGAACCAATTGATACACCAGACTTATATTCCCGAAGAACAGCCTAGTAATATCAATCACCTCACAATAACTTAACTGTATGGTAGTGGAGCAAGATATTATGGAATCACAAAAAATGTGACGAAGAGCTTTGTGATTACTTTTTATCTTACCTATCAGAGATTAAATCTCGAGAAAATTTTAGAGAAGATACTACTCAATACGATAGAACAAAGTAAGATCATAACACGCAACTACATAGAAAATAGTTAGGTCTGGCTTCAAAATACCAATGAAGTCTTTAAGTCTTTAAGCTATAATGGTTTTAAGAAAAACCTAGGTTAAAGGAGAATCGACTCTAATCGCAACTAGTATCACACAGGAGGTGTGGGGATTAGGTTTTTCCCAGTTGCTAAAGTTCTCCCTTATATAGTCTTCAAATCAGGGTTTACAATCAATGTTACCTTGGTAACAAAGCATTCAATATTCACTGTTAGATAAAAACCTGATTAGATTCAAGCCAATATCTTTCAAAAGTTAGATGGTCTTGGCTTGTTACACACAAATGAAATGTACCTTCATTTAGATATGGGTAACCGTGCCTAAACGTGTATACTTAGTTGGCTCAACAATAGTTAACCGAAGTTAGCCATATGAAAACTTTCATATCAACCTTGTTCATCTTAATCACAACTAGTTCAAATGACTCAAATGAAACTAGTTATAAAGTTGTCCGATTGTTTATATTCTTTTAGCCATATGAAAACTTTCATATCAACCTTGTTCATCTTAATCACAACTAGTTCAAATGACTCAAATGAAACTAGTTATAAAGTTGTTTAATTGTTTATATTCTTATAGAGTTATACAAGACACAATTGAAGTAAAATCAGTTTTGATTCACTCGAATCAATTCATGAACATTATAGCCACCGTTTTGCAAAGATTGCATTCCTTATTATATAAATGTGTTTGTTCATGAGTATATAAACATATTTGATGGATTTTAGAACCTAACCCACTTGTTGATGGTGGTTTTTAGTTCAGGGCTAAAATCGTAAAACACCTATATTTACGTGCCTTTGTTATGCAAAGGGAGAAAGCCATTTAAAAGTGATGAGTGCCTACGCCTCTTTACTTACATATGTATTGAGCAATTCAGTATACTTATATATGAAATTTATTCATAATGGTGTTGGTTGCGAAATCCCATACATTCTGTAATTTATTAATCTCCCACCTGTGTTATTCACTAATGCATCGCTTGTTGAGTATTTTTCCTATGCTATGTTCTCAGCTGAACTCTTAATATTGACATGATATGACAACTGATGTTCGTTTGCAGCTGAGCAGCATGAGTTGCCCGAAGTGTCAGGATTAAGATGTGCATGAAAATAGTCAATTAGAAACACGCAAGTTGCGCTGCTCTCTCAGATAAAAATTAGTGATTTTGTGTCAACGCGCAAAATTCACCAAAATTAATTAATTTTGTTCAGCTTCCAAAATTTAAAATTTCTAACTTAATTTTATCAATTTGCAAAAATCAGGTTTTTTGCGGTCTGCGCAATATCCCTATCCCTATTATTGAAACTAAACCTAGGAAAACTAGGAAATTAGTCCATCATGGAACTAGTAGGAGCAAAATCCTACCAAAGGTTGGAATACAAGAAATAAAGGGAAACTGTGGCAAATAAAGGAAACAACAAAAGGGGGCGCATCCATGTCGCTTGGCCGACCGGTTTCCCTAGCTGGCGCCGCCCATGGCCGACCGTCCACGCCCCATATCACTACCTGTCGGCCCCTCTTTCCCATTAGCCAATCAAATCATTCAAAAGTCGCAGACGATACTTTTAATTAAAGATAGAAGTTGGTTGGCCGACGCGATTAATTTCTTAAGAAATTAAATATAGACTGTCCATGTCAGTCTTAAAATGATCAATGACCGTACGAGTTGGTCCGCCGATTTGTCAAGCTTAGCCTTCTCTTGGCGCAACCAAACGAGCATCATGGAACCCATCGGCGGGCCCACTTCTTTTCTGACCAATCGGAATTCTCATAGCCCGCCAGCAAAAATTATAATCGCTAGCCAAAAGTAGGCCAGCCACAATTAAAATAAGGCTTTTAATCAAATTAAGACCGCGCATGGCAGTCTTAAATCAATCATGGTCGTCCAACTTCGCTAGTCGAATCGATCAGATTAAACATGATCTTAAGTAACCAATGAGGTGTGGGAATGCTCACGGGCGACTCCACTTTAGCTTCGGCCAATCACATCGCTTCAAACCCGTCGGCGATGCCTCGAACCGATTGTCCAAAGTATGCCAGTCATACAGCTTCAAAAACCTTGAACTCGACCAAACAGCAGTATGTAACTGCCGCAAAATGATCTCAGCCATCCAACTTGGCGATCCAAATTGATCGGCCTAGATCTAATTTTGGGGATCCAATGGGCTGCCGTTATGTTCACCGGCGGCCCGCCTTTAGCCATAACCAACCCCATCGCTTCTAGTAGATGCGCTGCGCTCTAAATCACTGGTCAAAGTGGGCTAGTCACGCGACCTACAAAGGTCTTAAATAAATTCAACGACAATCAATAACCGCCGCAAATCATCTCATCCACTCAATTTGGCTAGCCAATTTAACCGGTCTTGATCTAATTTAGGCCGACCGATAGGATGTCAAAATGGCTACCAGCCATCATTCTCCTATAGGGATCGACTACCTCATCTTTGACGTACATGGATAGCCCCTGAAAGCTTCCCAAAGATGGACGACCATGATCTTTTTAATACATTGAGTTCCACGACTAACCAAGACAGGATCTATACAAAGATGCTTCAAGCATCGATTATTTTGAGTTGTTTGCTTAAAAGCGATGCTTTATATGCATCAATTACAAACGATGTTTTATAGATACCGATTTCACAAATAACTTAATTATTTGACATAAAAGAATTATGTGCTATTTTTTGCGACAAGTCTCACCACTTGAATTATCACATATGACCGCCTAGCTTGCGTATGATTGGTCGAAATAATTAGGTCTTGCAAGCAAGACCCACTCAGTAACCTGCTGCATATTTTTCTATAAAATACTCGAGACGTCAAACATGTCACAAACTGGGGGATGTTCATCAGGGTATTGGTCTGGCGGTTTACAACGTGCGGCGTGCAACACGCCCATCATGAGAAAGTGTCAGGAAAGGCGGACAGTTAGTGGCAGTAGAGAGGTAGTGGGTCTAAAACCAACCAGTCTTCCCTTCATAATAGGGACATGGTTTTCACCATTTTACACGACCCCCACTTCTCCATTACTCAACTACTTCCATTTCCTATGTGATCAGTGTGTGTTCGACAATGACTTTTATAATAGATTTTCAATCTATTTCAAAAAACAAGTTTTGATTAAAGCAAGTATCCATAAAACACGAAGACCTTATAACTTACATTCCGCAAGCAAGTTCTATATTCTAATACAAGTCACAGAATAACCACACCTCATAGAATTCATCATTCTGATCTCAACACCTTCTCTGCTTCCCTCCTAAGATCAACCCTTCTCCTTCCTTTTGTGAGCGAAGCAAGGCTGGAACGACCATTTCTTGGTATATGTTAGAATTATGAAGATTGATCTCTCGAATCTAAAGTACTCCTATACAATACATATGTTTAGGGTTTAGATTCGTTTCTCGGCGGCACACCCAATTTATCATTTTCGGCAGAATCAATTTTACCCCAAAACAACTGGTGACCATAGCGGAAAGTTAACCTCTCGGTTTCAAAGTCAATTTCTCAATTTTCACTTCAATTTTGTCAGTTTCAAAAGGGTGGATCTTAGGTCGGGATCAGTAATAAATCCTGATGCTACTGGCGCCGAAAATACTCCTGGTGCCAATATTCTTGCTGCTGATACCAATGTACCGCCTGCCAGTACCATCAATACATCCCATGGAGTTACATCCTATACCACCAACACTAGCGGCGCCGGAAACATTCCCTCTAGTGTGACGCCTCCTGTCACCAGAGTAAGATCCTCTGTTACTCTTCCGAACATTTCTTCGAGCATAACGCCTCCAATCACCACTAGAGCTGCTACCACTCCTTCGTCGGGACGAGAGGCTGGAGGAGCCCGACGAAACCAATCTTCTATTACCATTGTTGATCTGATGGAGAGATATAAAGTTCTTGGTAGAGCTCAAACATACATGGGTACAACTCAGAATGAAGTGCTCAATTTCCTCAAGACGCTAACGAAGCGGCTACCACAAGATCCGGTTCAACCCCAAGTGGAGCAGAAAAGGAATACTTTCATGACCCCTGGTGCAAACACTTTAATCAGGCGTGCCTTTGTAGATGATAGGCTCGCGTTGCTGTTGAACGTCCATCAGAAAGGAATCAACAATCCAATTTTATCACACGTGAAGATCTGGAACAACTTCTCCGGAATCGAGGCAAGAAAAACCCGGCTACCGTTCATCAGCATCAACCTTTTTACCATCCTGATGTGCAAAGAGTTCATCTTCCGAGAGGATATTCCTCTCCACAATTCTCCCTTTATGAAAGTACTGGTAATGTTCGTGAACACATCTCTCGCTTTTTGGAATTACTTGGAGAGAATGAATGCAACCACGTTATTCGCCTGAAATAATTCTCAAAATCTCTCATGGGAAGATCTTACACCTGGTACAACAACATTGGACCAAAAAACATAACCAATTGGTGTGAGATGGTTAATGTTTTTTACAAGAAATATTTCTTTGTGTCTGAGAAAATCACTCTGTCAGATTTGGGGAGAATGTTTCAGCGAAATAATGAGCATCCAAATAATTATGTCAAGAGATTCAGAATTCAGGCGTTAGATTGTCACGATCCAAATGTGACTGAACAACAATTGGTAGAGTTATGCATTAACGACATAGTACCCGTCTATCGTGCTTTACTGGAGAACTTTCGTTTCCAAGCATTCTCTGAAATCCATAAAGCTGCTAAGCGCTTGGCTACGACGACACTAGACCCTCCAGGAAAGAACCAGACCCTCCAAGAATGAAGATGCACGCGAGACTCGAGGAAGAAGACGTCTTGTCAACAAACAATACAATACTCAACCCTCTGTAAGCGTGGTGGGTGAAGGAGGAAAGAGAAAGGCTCCAGCTGCGGAACAACAACCCAAACTTGCAGCACTAGCACAACAGACAACTCAACCCCGAAAGGCTGCGACCAAGACTCCTGCACAACAACAAGAAACTGGAGAGGCTGCTCCAAACTTCCAGTTTCCAATCGAAGAGGTAATCGAGATTCTGGAGGCATGGATTAAAGATGATGTTATCAAATTACCTTCTATTAGACGTCCACCAACCGAGAAAGAAATGGAAGACCCCAAATACTGTCGTTACCATAGGTTCGTCAACCACCCCACCAGTGACTGCAACAAGTTGAAACGCATCTTCAAAGAGAAGGTGGATGCAGGGGAGCTTCAATTGGGCACTGAGGGAGTTCACAGAGATCCTGTTCCTGTTAGGAGCTGCATGCTTTCTAGGGACTCCATCCACAAAATCGTGCAATCTATAATGGAGCATTTATGTGAGATTCTCTATTTCTCCAAGGCACAACGTCAAGACATATTCGCAGCCCTCAATGTGTGTAGTTCAGTCAATTGGTAAATACAACCTTTGGTTGTTGATTGAAATTGATTGGCACTTGACCATTGGTCTTTGGTACCATTCAAGTTGTTTCTCTTAATAACCAGGCTCGCGGATTACTGTCTGTTTGATTTGCTGATTACATTGAGAAACAGGGATACAACTCTTGGATATATTTTTCTTGATTGAGTCTGACTGTCTAGTTGATTCTCTTGGAATTATATTGGAGTTAGTCCATACAGATTGCTTAACGAAATATTGGGTGTGGTTTTTGACCCCCGCCTTTTCAATTGGTATCAGAGCAGGCAAACACGTTTAAGACCTCATAAGTCTGTGTTTGTAGCAATATGACTTTATGGACAGAAGCGATATCTCTATAAATGTACCGCCAGTCTTTGATGGCTCGAATTACTTAATGGTGGAAAATTGCTATGCGTGCTTTTCTCCAATCACGTGATTTTGAATCATGGGTTTATGTTGTTAATGGATATAATCCTCCCTTGGTTACAATAGACGGTGTAACTGTTGCAAAGGATATTGGTAAATATGAGCCTGGAGAGATTGTTGCTGCAAAGCAAAATTATGACGGCTTGAATGCTATCATACACGCCATTACACCATATCTTCAGCACCATGTGACTACGTGCACTCTGCCTAACGATGCTTGTGATATCTTAGAAACCGTATTCGAAGGAAATAACTCTGAAAAGGAAGCTAGGATTCAAAACCTAAATTCCGATTGGGAAAACCTTTGTATGGAAATGAAGTTTAATCACAAAGTGTCTGAAATTGTTAATGCATCTTTTGCATTGAGTAAGACTATTTCTGAAAAGGACATTGTGCTGTAAATTTTCAGATCGTTGCCAGCTAGATACAATTCTAAGAAACATGACATCGTTGAAAGAAATAATCGTGATACACTTTCCAGAGATACTCTTGTTGGGAAGTTAAAGATTTTGATCATGAGCATATATCCAAATCTGGAAAGGATATTGCTTTTAAAACACAAAAGAACACTAAATTGCTTGACAAAAGTAAAAGTGTTGGCACCTCTATTGTTGATCCTGTTGAGACTGATTCATCAGATGAAGATATTGACAACTCACTCTCACTGATCACAAGGAAGTTTAGATATCTTCTTTTGAAGAGAAGTAAACAGTTCATCGGAGATAAACCTAGGTCATCAGTCAAACCTCATGACCGTGCTCCTCCTAAAAACAGGGATGGCAGGATTAGAAACCTACGATTATAAACCGCAAGCGCACATCATATAGAACGCAGACAATGGAAAATACAGGTCGATCCTACGGGGAGTTAGATTGGTGAAACTAAAATTCTAAGGTTCTACTAGTACTAATTTAAAAACGAGAGAGTTTGGTCGATTAACGACGATTTGGAAATGATTATACTAAAGAAACAATAATGCAAGTCAAAGAGAAAATATGGGTTAGAATCCACCACTTAATTCAATAGAAAGTCGTATTTTTATCTATTGTTCTACTGAAACTTGATAAAGTTAGAGATGTTAATCTCTTATTCTCTCGAATATATTTTGATCGTGGCATAGCATTTCTTTCATAAAAATAGATGAATCAATTTCATAAGCTAAAGTATTATTCCCTAGCATTGATTGTCTTTTAAATGCACAATCAATCACAGACTAACATATTTCAAATTGTAATAGGCTTGGACAACAACACACATAGAATCTAACTACCAAGGATGCTTAACATACTAGGTGAAAGCAACATGCTGAAATCCAGAAATTAAACCATGCTAAAATATTAAAACCATTTGAGAACAATGAGATAAAAACAGAGATTCTAATGAGAATAAGGGTTTCATCCAATCCCTAATTAACAAACTAAAACATCACTCAAAATTAGATTTGGAAAATTAAAACCTAAAACTACAGCTTGCACTGGCTACTCCGGACTTGAGTTCTGATACAAAATCTCATCCCTATTTATACAAGTTTCTCTCCTTTATCAATATATGTGTAGTATACAAAATAACAATAGAAAATCAGGCAAAGCTGACATTTACTGTTGTTACCATCATGAAATTCTGACAACCAACACCCCTTCCATTGCATAATGTGCAGACATGATTAGACTGTTTTTCATTTTTGTTCTCAACTCATGCCACCCTAGCTATTCATAGCTTACTGTTAATTAGGGCTAGCGTGAAATTGGTATAAAAATTAAGGTACGAATTGAACATCCGATTGATTTAGAGAAAGATGGAAGTAGGGTATGGGTTTGTCTGTCGGAGAGAAAGAGAGGTCGGCAGGTGCTGGTGGCTTGGCAGTAGAGGATTGGGATTACAGAGAGGAAGAAATGGGAAAGTAAATTGGTGGTGACTTTTCTTTCACTAGAAAATATGATAAATGGCTTGCCTTGGATGTTAAACATAAAGACCCAGCTTAGGTGTTCAAGTCAAACTTGCTTCTTTACTTCCAAATGTGAACAGCTCCGCACAATGAATTTGTCTTCCATACCCATTTTCTCACGTGCTAGGCTTTTACTTTGACCCATTTCTTAGCCATTTGTTTGCTCAATTAACTCAGGCAAGTCCAACGGTACGGCTGCATATTTCTGCTTTTGCTTCGTGTTGAAACGTTTCCACTCTCTTTAGTTCTTCTTCCGACCACACTTCTCCTAGTTCACCTACAGACCCAGACAAACATCAATTATTATTATTTACCAAATATAATTATTAAAGTCTCGAGAGTGCAAAATGCACAATTTGACACAAAATTAAACCAATAAAGCACTTAGGATGTGACAAAAGATAGCAAAACGATCTAGAAATATGCATTATTAGGCACCGATCACATCCCCAAACCTGAATTTTGCTCGACCTCGAGTAAACAAAAACTAAGAAAATCATACCTACATCACTGTCGCTGGTCTCTCGATTGCATTTAACGAATGCAATAAGCGTTTTAAACCACTAAGTATCCCTAGTGGACGAGTTGAAGTCTCGTGAGGGTTTGCTTAGAACATACCCACAAAGTTCTAGGACAAAAAATAAGCTCAGATTCCATGAAAGTGATACTTGCATTTCAGTTTTAGCTCACAACAATTGGATATGTCAATCTAGATTTCAAAGGCACAATTCTCGCACTGGAACAACTAAAGACATGTGATAAGAGTGTAAAGTGCATCTAACTTAGACATGCACAGATAATGATTTACTGTAGGCAATTCTGACTGCCAATTAATAAGAGATAATTTTTAGGCTAGAACTGAATTCAAAGCCAAGCTAGTTGTCCGGCTCTACGAGAATCGTGAATGTTCACCTTTAAAGTCGGTGATATTTCAGTTTACCCGCGTTGTACATCGACAGCAACATCCTCCCTTGCTTTATTACAAAACTATTTAAACATTCATATATAGAAAAGGAAACATTGACTGCCTATTTACATTCATAAGTAGAGAGAAACTACTCAATGGTTTGAAACAAACGACAAATAGCAACTCATTTCAGTTTCTTTTCCTTTTTTTTTTTTTTTTTTTTTTTTTTTTTTTTCTGATTTTCGTTTTCCAACTGATTTTGGAATAATGAGAGATACAAACACAAACTGAAACAACAAACTAAAAACAAAAAAATACATTACAAGACAAGACACTTTTAGCAAGAGGTAGCACTTTCTAATGCACCCGGTCAAATTCAATGGTTGCTTTTCTTAATGTATCCTCCAACTTCTATCCCAGCCACCTAAAGAACAAGCTAGTCAAGTCTCATTCAGTATTCTAGATGATTGGCAGCCTACTTAACCTATGAAACACCGACGCTCGCTATACACGCTTGGTAGATCGTGCATGTGCAAATTTTCTATATCACATGTGAATTGTGTTAGAATCAGGGGTGCCTCATCATCTAGACTAAAAATCCTAAGATATCATACATGCACAGGTATCACAAATCAAGGTAAATGAACTCCATTTTTCATTTTTTATTTTTGTAATGTTCCAGAGTTCAGTTTCAAAATATAGCACAGTGACAGTCAAGGTATCTATTCTTCACCCACAAACCTAAACTAAACATTGTCCTCGATGTTTCAAAAGATGAACAAAATTATACTACAAATATACCATTAGAAAAATGCTGAGTAGAGAAAAGGAACGAGATTACCAGATTTGACAGAAAAAAAAGAACTGAACTCCATTATTCGTGGCTAGAATCCAATATTTCTCAGCTGAGATTACGTTGGATTAGCACATTTATATACAAAAGAAAAATAAGGTTCAACTGACTCAAGATAAAAAAAATTACCTATTGAATTATATACACATATGATTCACCATAAATATACAACCTAAAGCGCTGATGATCAATCCAAAAGACAGTACGTAGAAATTTTAGTAACCTCACACAATTATAACGGGACAGAAATTTAAGTGAGGCTGTCATACAAGATGAGATACCCCCAAACCTAGATTTTTCAATAGATATACTTTTGAGCAAAAAATCTAACAATTTTAGGGGTGCATCGTGCACAAGATCTTGTTCAAAGTGAACTGTGTTAGGGACGGGAAGAGATACATGAAAGCATTCCAATTGTGGCTCCTCGAAAGTATTATATTTAGCTGCAAAATCGTCCAAAAACACTTGAGAAGCACACAGTTCCAGACTTAGATTAGGAACCGTCAACAACATGGATTTAGCACATTCTAAAGGAACAATTTCCTGGTCAAAACCAAAACCATCAGTTTGTGACTTAGGCAGGGAATCATATGCGTCTAAGTTGTATTCATTTTTAGGCACAAAAGTCTCACTACGCAATATACTAGGGGTTTTCCCCAGTCAGAAACAATAATTGCAGTATCATACTCACAGTTATTGAACAAATTAACAAGTCCCAGTTCAGAATCATCATCATCCAAAGCCTTTGTGCCATGCACAAGAAAATCAGAGAAAACAACATACTTTGGCCTAGGCAGGGAATTAGACACATCAATTCTATTTTCATGAATAATATCATTAGTGTTGGCAGAAAATTCAGCCTTCCTTAAGTCACAAAATGCTCACTTTCACAGAAAAACTGCACAAGCCCCAAATCAGCATCAGTTTCACTGAGTTGTATGAAGATTAAAGGAATTACTAGCAATGGATGTTTCTACAATGTGGTCTAATATGTCAGAGTTGCAACACTCTGAAATTCTGTATTCATAATTCTGTTAGTTTCCATGCTGATATCATTTTGAGCATTAGAAGAATCAGGGCGTATATCAACACTCAAATTTTGCTGCTCATAGCCATTGCAATCCATACTTTATTTGGTCCACATACCTAGCATCTATTTTAAAACTCTATTTGTGTTCATGTTTTTGTCGCCTCAATTAAAAGAGAAATTTAAATGATTGGATCAACATGCAATTCTTTCAATTCATGTCTAGCATTATTCTGTTCGATGAGTTTGAGATTTTTCATCACATATTGCATACAACAGGACGGGGGAGCACAAAAATTTCCTACTTCCCATTGTGTTGATTGGTACATGTGTGAATAGCCATTAGGGTCCGTGTAAGGCAAATCAGAATCTTGTAAAGGTTGGTAATAATCCCTATAGATATTAACATCATGGTCTTTTGGAAGCTCATATCGTGAAGCATGCTCATGTGCAAGTTCTCTAATTGATTTATGCGATGATTTCTCGTCCCTAACACCAGTCTAAAACCCAGACATTTTTTTTAAAATAAAAATATAAATAAAACGAAACTAGTAGTCTCCTAAATGCAACTAATAAAATCCTAAACAGAATGATGCACGCAAAATGATAAACAAGAGGTGATTTTGGTTATCCTTAGAGTTGGTTCGCCTATTGCCAGTTCAGATATGCCACCAAAAATATGTATACATCGTCACAAAGACCAAGCTTATCCTAATCTCAAAGAACTTGCTTAAGATTGTCTACCTGTCCACATATGGTCTGTATTTGATTTTAGCAATTAAAAGGTGTTTAACTAACTATTGAGTGGCCTGCTCACAGTTGTTAACATAAATGAAGCACTTTTGCATATCAAATATCAAAACCATTCAGGAAATATCAACCAAAGGAAGAAATCAGCTCAACGTGGTACGAGACTTGCCTCCGATATGAAAACGGGAGACAAACAACAAGTCTGATCTATGTCCTTGTGAACACATAAATTACGATGGTATCAACGTGTTCACAAACAATATTCGCATTTCATATAAAACTAATGGGAAGAATGAAATAAGTGTAAAATGATGCAAGTTCGAAGCCTATCAGACTCTGAGCCTTCGGGCTCGTCATTATCTGGTCACAGAGGGCTAGATGAAACGATGCATACAGTCAAAACACTAATAAAACAGAAAATAAAGTGTTGGATATAAATGACACAATGATTTACGTGGTTCAGCACTAAGGCCTACGTCCACGGGGGTTGGAGTTTCACTATGTATTCATAGGTTACAAAGGTAGTCAAGTGACTTTGAATGTCGAACGAAGCTAGAGAAGCAATGGAACTCATACTTACTCTCATAATTTCTCTCTCATAAGCTTTCTTACTCTATTCACAAAATAGTCCACCCCCTCTCTCTTAGTGGAGAAGGGTATTTATAGGGATAAAACATGGGGACCACTATCAGGGACAATTACAACCTTATCTTCTTGTTCTTTGTGTTGATCCCGCTGGTGTCTTCGTTCTCGACCGACGCTCCCAGCGGTCACATATGGTAACGATGGGAGGCCTCTTTCTCCTCCACAGGTTAGTTGACACGTACCCTATGTTTAGGGTCTTTGATGCGGGTGGTTGGGCTACCTGCATGCGCCAGACAGGTGTCTGCGGCACCCATCACATCCGTGTCAGTAAGTACAATCTCCACCGTTGGTATTAGGTCCTCATCGAGATGGGATAAAGTAGATCCTAGGGTGTTCTTCAGTACTTCTCAGTCGCTCGATACTTCAGTGCTCGCAGGTTCTTATCCGTCGGATCAGCTCGATGATGATCATGAGTAGATGATAAATGTTCCTTGGGTGTAGAGACATGGCATCGTGCCTTGATGTCTCGAGCTGTGCGTCCTCGTGCGATTCTTTCGACACGTGGCAAATGATGAATTATGTGTATACAATTTTCCCCTTTTCTTCTGACTTGGATGTTAGTCAAAGTTAGAAGAAAACTGTCTTCACAGCTTCTTCATCTCTCCATAATAACTTGTACTGGATTTTATGGAACGTTTCCCACTCCTTGTAATAACTCCTTCTTGAATCATGGGACGGTTTTATCATCCTTGCTATAAATAAGGAAGAGGATGTTATTAAAAAAATTTTTATTCTTTCTTCATTCTCTTGTCAGTTAATATTCTCTGAACCTCTTCATTTTCTTCTTTTGTTTCTTTAGCTCTTTACTCTTGCTGGTACTGCTTAGTCTGGTAAGATCCTTGGAGGTACACCATTGTCATTGCTCGTCAGGTGTTTGCAGATCATATTCATCATCCTGTTAATACTTCTGATTCAGGTATGAAGTTCCTCCAACTTGTATTTGTTTTGATCGATTTTTCTTTTTCTGCTACTGTACCTAGGTTTCGTGATGAAGAACAAATATACGAAAGTATATATACTTGCCCATGTTCTTTATCATGAAACCTAGGGATTCCTTGATTTTGTGGATTTCAGGGTTTCTTATCTCTGTGCTGCAAAACTTCGTTTTATGAACTTCATCACTTTCTTTATTTAATCTTCATTTTGTTTGTAGACATGGCTGATCGCCATCGGGTCCCATATCAGACTCCACCATCGAGCCCTTACAGGTCTTCTCCATCTAAAAACCCTGATGTATCCCCATCGAGGGGTGGTCCACCTAGGTATTCCCATCCAAATCCTCGGGCTCAGAAGACTTCATCTGCGTATGGTCCTCAAGTTTTACATACTAAGAGAGGGGATCTACCGAAGGGTTCTCGGTATGCTGTCAATTGTCCTCCTGCTTCTCAGCATGCTGAGCTGATGAATGCGACATCTCCTACTCCTCAACGTGTTGAGCCGTTGAATATACAACCTCTTCGTTCTAATTTCCCCTACTACGAAGCCTTCTCAGAAATCTACGGTCCCACCATCTACTGCTCTGGTGAAAGGGAAATCTATCAAAGGTATTGCGTCGAAGGTTGATCCATCGAGAAATCCGTCAACCAAGAGAAAAGCTTCGGATAGGAGTCCCCCGAAGAGGCCGTCGTTGGATAAAGCTGATGATTCTGATGCTTCCCCAGTTATACGAAGCGTCACGGTTGGTAAGAAGAAGGTTACTTTCAAACACATAGATCTCGAGGCGTTCAAGGTGAAACATGAGCTAGAAGCTTTAGACGTTAAGTTTTATGCTCCCGACAATGATCTTACTTATGATTTTATCAAGAATTATAAGTACGACGACTTTCACCTGCTGACAACCGTGGGGGCCTTCGAGGCTGGCCTTATGTTTCCCATGTATAAATCAGGTGACTCCTTTTATTACGACGTCTTGGCTCATCGTGAGGGCTCTACTCCACATTCTCACTGCCGCTCGGTGGTTCAGCTGACCAGGAATTACCTTCGGACGCTTAAGGAGTGTTATCTTCGGAGTAAGGGGGAGACGACGATGACCTGCTACATTTCTAATCCAGCTGAGAGAAATTGGTATACTCCTGAAAACTTCAATGCTTCCTTTGGTGACTATGTTAATAGTAGGAATCGTAAACCATGGAGCGTCGGTCTTCGTACTATTCCTTCTCCTCAGGGTGAGATTCGTCTCTTGAGTGAGGTGAGTGACTCGAAGCTTCGATACGTCCCTGGTCCTGAAGGAGCTTCTCGGCGAAAACTTTTTCCTTCTCGTGAGCGGCTCAAGCATGATCATGACTATGAGTGGAACGCCACCGTTATTGAAGTCGTCGGTCCTTGGGCTTATGGTTGGGTACCTGGTCCTCATGGATGACGCCCTGTTGTTGGTAGTCAGCCTCGTAGCAGTGCTCCAGCTCGTTATGGTAACTTCTTCCCTTAGTAGTTAAATTTTGATGGTACGAACTTTGAGTATGCCTTCGATACTGTTGATGTAGACGAAGAAGAAAGTTCCGACGCTCCCTTTCCTCCGAAGGATGTTGCTAATGCCAAGGTATGACTTTTTGTGAGATTGTAATGTGTATATTTGCCCCTTTTATTCTTATTTTGAGGTTTTTCAAAGTATGGAGAAAATTTTCTTCGTAACAATACCTTTCTATGCTTTTTAGGTAACGAAGAAGAAAAAGATAGGTCATGTTCAATCTTCCACGGCTGGTGTCGAGGAGACAGAAATTCCTGATGAAGTTACCAGTCCTGTGAATGACGAGTACGTCGAGGAAGAGGAAGAAGTTACCAATGATGAGGAACGTACGGGTACTTCCCCGAAAAATCATGAAGATGGTGAGAATGTTGGCGGTGGAGCAGCTGAAGAGGAGATTGCCCCTGGTGGGTTAAAAAGATGTACCCGCTGATGATCTTCAATCAACCATCCCCGCTGGATTGACTCAGGAATTCTCTTTCAGCAAGGTCTGTTCCGCTGGAGACCCGATTGACATGGTCTCTGCTATGGGGATAGCTTAGGACTTCTCTCTACTGTCACCGATGGCTGGGATGTTCTTGCGGGGGGAGATTGTGAGAAAGTAGCTGAGAAAGGTGAGAGTTCTGAAGGTGAAGATGTTGAGGTTCTTGCTGCTAACGAGGCCAAGGCCAAGGAGAACGTCATTAGTCCTGAAGTCGCTGCCGGTGATGGGGCTTCTGCTAGTATGTCTTCCGATAGCTTTGAGAGGGTTGTGATGTACGACGACAATGATGCAACCTGTGATTGGCTGATGAAGAAAGGCTTAATATTCGTGTCCAATCCTGCCCCTGTGATACCTGGTGAGAAAGACTCTGACGCCTTTACTCATCGAAAAATGAAGTTGTCATCCTCTGACGAGGTTGCTGAGGCTTGGGAGAAGGATTTGGGAGACGTCTCTTCTAGTCTTCTGGTGAATCCTCCATCTTCTTATTGCTCAGATGATGACTATAGCCGACGGGTACCAGTATGGTTAACCTCGGCAGCGTATGCTCGAGGTAGGTGATCGCATATATTGAGTTATGGGACTTGGTATCAGTTTCTTAGTGATTTTTATACGATTGTTTCTCACGCAGCTGGTGAGGAGTGAGCACTGCAATCATACTCTCTATCAGTTTTTCAAGGCGAAGACTTTTAAGATGGAGGGTAAGTTGCGTCATAGGGAGGAGGAGCTGACTTCTGATGAGGCTCTTGTTGCTGCTAAGGATAAAGAGATTTTGGAGTTGAAGGATCGTTTGAAGGGCAAGAAGCATCTTGGGTCTAACGAATAGAACCTTCGTACATAATTGGCTCTTGTTCGTAGCGAGTTGGAGAAGACCCGTAAAGATGCTTCGTCTTTTAAAGGTTTGTCTTCGTCTTTTTTCTTCCCTTTGTATCTATCTTTCGTCTTCTTAGTGTTCTGTCTGAATCTCCCAACCCTATCTTCAGCGGTCGATATCCAAGTATTAGTATGGCTTCAGAATGAGAGTACTAGCCAAGCTACTCGGATTAAGGAATTAGTGGAGAAAATAAAAAAAGAGGCTGATAAGTGGAATGCTCGGGAAGATGAACATAATAAATTTATGGCTCATTATCGACAACAATGGAAGCTGACCATCGATATGCAAAACCGTTACAATGTTGATTGTCAACAGTTCAATGAGACCTTAGAGCGGACCCAAAAAAGTCTAAACGAAGCTCAGGAGAGTATTTCCCGTCTAGAAACCAAGATATCAAACTTGGAAGAGGAGTTGCGTCAAGCTCGTTCATCTCATGATCCTGAGGTTCATGAATATATACAATGGTTTGTTCGGGAGATGGACGAAGCAGAGATGATTCTCATGCCCTCAGTGATGCTTTAACTGCTTCTCGGGCTGATGTTACTCGTTTAGTCGACTCCGAGAAAAATCTTGAGATTAATATGTACAGGCTTAATAAAGGGATAGAAGAAATGAATAACGAAGTCAACCACCTTCGGCATTTAGATTCCATGAAGCAGGTAGAGTAGGATGAGTGTCAGTTTGCTCTCACAAATCTTCAATTGGATTATAAGAAAATTTCCGACGAGAATGATTTCCTTGACGATGCCCGGGATGCTGTAGTAAATGAATATGAAATAGCTTCGGTTAATGTCGAAGGTATACATTTGTTTGGTCGTGAGCATTTTCCTTATTCTAATCTCCTAACTCATTTTTACTTTCATTTTCAGAGCTAGAAGGACAGCTTCACCTTGCAAATGAAAAGCTTGAAAAGGCTCGATCTGACTTAGTGCACCAGCAAGGTCAAGCTAAGTATTATGAAGGGCTAGCTGGATCTCGGTACGAGGCAACAAAGGAGGCAGCTACGACAGTATCTCAATTTAAGTCTTCATTGTCGAAGTCTGAGCTCAAAGCCACTGTTATTGCACACACAGCTCGTCGCCAGCTTGCTGAAGAGATCAACAAGACGTTGACCAAGATTGAGCAAGGTCTTCTGAAGGACCATGGTATCGTCAAGAAGTATCCTCGTCGTCTTGTACCTGATCCTATGACTTATACCTCTGATCCTTCTTCGGGGGGAAGTGTCCCTTCGTCTCAGTCGAAGAATCCCGCTGATCACGTCGAGTCTTCCAAGGGGAAGTAGACTTCTATGTTTGTTACAGAAAGTTGATCTTTGTTGATTACTTGGCTCCGGGCCATTTTTTGTTGTATCTTTTCATTTCTTATTTAATTCCCCAAACTTGTAATCAACTTCTATGGAATTGATCATCACTTATTTGGATATGTACGACTTCGATTTTTCCTGCATTATTAGTTCAGTTATGCTTTAGATAATTAGTTAGTCTAGTGATTAAGAAGTGTATTAAGTAATGAAGTAGATAGTGTTTGACAACAATGCCGAAGGTAAGCACCTTCGTCATTCACTTTGGACCTGTCACCCCGCCGGCTAACCCTTGTCCAGAGGATTACCGGACGGTGGGGGTTAATGCAGCGTTCCCGGGTATGTGATGCGTTATTAAAATATTTACATGCACCCATTCCGCTAAATCACTGCTTTTTTGAATGGTTGGGTATCTCTTTCTGCTAGAAGCCTTCCCCATGGTCCTACACTTATGGACGCTGATAGGGGAGTCCCGATAGATTGTATATGATTACTTTCCCCAATAGAGATTCTGCAAAATGCTTGTTTGATTGATAGAGTGAGGCCTGCAAGTCCTCGTCCAGAGATAGAAACATGTTGAGCGGATACGCTGCCTTCTTCTTCTGGTGTTCTTCACGCAGATGCAGAGCCGTGTTGCCTTATGGATAGTATGACGTGAGATATTTTGCATTTCACGGGTGTCTGAGGACTTCTCCTTTTAGATTACGCAAGTATTAGGACCCATTTCCTGCAATGTCATGTATTACAAATGGCCCTCCCCATGATGGTGCTAATTTGCCCCATTTTTTCTCTCACTGGTATTGTGGTATGGTTTTCAGCACATATTGTCCATCTATGAAATTTATAAGCTTGACCTTCTTATTAGACTCTCTTTCTATTCTTCGTATATAATTCTCCATTCTTTGTAACAATGTCTCCCTTCTTTCTTCTAGGTCATCAAGCCTTTCCAGCATCATATTTGTTGTGAGGTTTTTCTCCCATGCTTCAGTCTTCGTGGTTGGAATGATGATTTCTGTTAGGATAACGGCTTCTGTCCCATAAGTGAGGAGGAACGGTTATTCGCCTGTGGAAGATCTTCGTGTTGTTCTGTATGGCCATAGCACGTTGTGCAATTGTTCGCACCATCTTCCTTTGTGGTCGTCCAACTGTTTCTTGAGGATAAGACCGAGGGTATTATTTGTGGCTTCAGCCTGGCCGTTAATTTGGGGATAGATATGGGTTGATTTGTTCTTTCTAATTTTGAAAGTATCAAAGAGCATATCTATGTTTTTCCCCTGTAATTGCTTGCCGTTGTCGGAGACAATTTCTGCGGGGATGCCATACCTGCAAATGATGTTCTGAAAGATAAATGTGAATACATCCACGTCTCGGATTCTATCTAGGGATTTGGCCTCCACCCATTTGCTGAAGTAGTCTGTAGATATGATTAAGAATCGTCTTTTCCCTGACCCTTCTATCAGGGGTCCAACGATGTCTACGCCCCATTTCGATAATGGCCAAGGACTATCTACAGAATTCATCTTTGTTGCAGGAGCATGAACTTTCTTAGCAAATCGATGGCATTCCTCGCATCTTCGAGACATCCTGGCTGCATCTCGTATCATCGATGGCCAGTAATACCCTTGCATCTTGGCTTTGTCGGCTAAGGATCTCATTCCTCTGTGGTTCCTTGCGTCGCCATAATGAATGTCGTTGAGGATGTGATGACCCTCTCTTTTGGATAAAAACCGTAATAAAGGTACGAGGAAAGACTTCTTGTAAAGGATTCTGTCCCGAAGATCATATCTGCCTACCTTCGACTGTATCTTTTGAGCTTGCTTCAGATCTGCAGGAAGCGTTCCTTCTTCAAGGAACAAGTGGACTTCGGTTCTCCAGTCTTCTTCGTTGGTGAAGTCTTCGTCCTGATTTGCTCTTGATAGGATTTCTTCTTCGTCGAAATCATTGCTGATATCTTCCCCCGCATCATCTTCGATATCCTCCCCTACATCGTCTTCACGATTGGTAGCGAAGGATTGTTGCGGAGTAATCGAAGGTTCGTATACTCTTGTTATCTTGATGGCCTCGATGCTTTCGTCTCTTAGCATTGATGATATGTATGCAAGGGCATCGGCATGCCTAAGGTCCCTTCTACATAGATGTCGGAATTAGATGTTGGATATCTATGATGCTAGGGTCTGGACCAGAGCCATATATGCTGAGAGAGTCTCATCATAAACATTATATTCCATCTCCACTTGTCGAATTACTAGTTGTGAATCACTTGTTAGGCGCACGTCTGTTATTCCCATTTCTATTATCAGCTGAAGAGCATGCACCGCGACTTCGTATTCCACTGCATTGTTGGTATGCCCCTTGAATTCTAGCCTTAGCGCGTGTACGATCCTATCTCCGGTTGGGGTGGTAATCGCGATGCCTATGCCTGCTCCTTCTTTGTTCCTTGATCCATCAACGAAGACCTCCCATCGTATCTGACTGGATGGTTCGAGTACGTCGGTCGGATCTTTATTGTCTTCTTCAGTTTCTGGGATGTCCTTCACTTCTTCGTCATTGTTCAAGGGTAGGTCTGCTAAAAAATCTGCCAGGACTTGTGACTTTTGGGCATTTTGGACTTTATGGATAATGTTGAATTGATCGAGATGAGTGTTCCACTTCGTTATCCTTCCTACCTTCCCAACGCTCTTGAGGACTTCTTTCAGCGATGCCTTACATGGGACCCGAACATGATGAGTCAGGAAGTAGGTTTTCAGCTTTTGGGTTTCCCATACTAATGCTAGTATGAGTTGTTTGATATTCGTGTATTTTCTTTCCGCTGGGTTGAGAGTCTTGCTGACGTAGTAGATTGGTTGCTCAACCTTCGTATTGGTCTTGACTAGGACTGCGCTGACTGCATCTTCGGTTACTGCTATGTACAGGGCTAACACTTCATCGGGATCGGGCTTCTGGAGGATCGGGATCGTGGCCAGGTATTCTTTTATCTTCTGGAAGGCTTCCTCACACTCTGTTTTCCATGCGAACTTACTTCCTTTCTTGAGGATGTTGAAGAAGTGTTTGCATTTGTACGACGATCTGGAGATGAATCTTCCCAACACTGCCAAGGATCCGTTGAGTTTTTGAAATTCTTTCAGGTTCTTTGGGGACGACATTTCCACGATGGCATGGATTTTAGCAGGATCAACTTCGATGCCCCTCTTCGTTACTAGATATCCAAGAATTTTTCCCGATGTGACACCGAATGTGCACTTTTCCGAATTCACCTTCATGTTGTGCTTCCTCATGGCGTCGAAGATGTCTCTCAAGTTTTGATGGTGGTCTTTGCGTAACTTACTCTTGACGAGCATGTCATCGACATACACTTCTATAGTGTTCCCAATCCATGGCTTGAAGATAGCATCAACCATTCTCTAGTATGTTTCCCCTGCGTTTCTTAGTCCGAAGGGCATTCGTGTATAACAATAGGGGTCGTGCGGGTTATAGAACGATGTATGTTGTTGATCTTCTTCTGCCAGAGCTACCTGGTTATAACCAGAGTATCCATCCATAAACGACAGTTCTTCGTACCCTTCAACAGCTTCCACCAATTGGTCGATGCTCGGGAGTGGATAACTGTCCTTTGGGCAAGCTTTGTTGAGGTTGGTGAAGTCGATGCATATCCTCACACCTCTGTTCTTATTTGGCACGATGACCATGTTCGAAATCCAGGTTGGGTATTTTACTTCTTTAATGAATCCTTCCTCCAGTAGTTTACGAAGCTCTTTCTCGATTTTCCGGTGGTATTTTGGTGCAACTTTTCGTATCTTCTGCCTGAATGGGGTCGTTACTGGCTTTATGCGAAGCTCGTGATGGATTATATTCGGATCGATTCCTGGCATGTCTCCAAGTTTCCATGCAAATATGTCCACATACTCAGTTAGCAGTTCAATTAAGGCCGTTTCCCGTTGCTTGTCCATCAGAGTGCTTATCTTGATCATCTTCGAGTTCTCTTGAGTCCCTATATTGATCTCCTTTGTGGGTTCTACAAGTGTAAATGTAGGCTTTGGTTCCCCCAGGAGATGGACGTTCTTTAATTGCTATTTCGTAGGCTCTTCAGCCCTCTTAGCTGCAGAAGTACTTGCTTCGGTATTTAGAACGATGCTTCCTTCTGCCAAGCTTTTTCCTAAGATTTTTCTTCAAGATAAAGGTCAATTTCTTTTTCCTTGGCGGCTGCCTTATTTTTCCTTCTTCGGGACTTCCGTTGCTCTTCTTATTCATTATTGAGTTGGTTTTGCAAAGCTTGACATTCCTGGGCGGTGACCTGATCTCCTTTGATTTCTATTACCCCTTCGAGTGTCGGTAATCTAAGGTATTGGTGGTACGTTGTATCTACTTCTTTGAGCTTGTGTACCCATCTACGTATGATGATGGCATTGTAGGGGGAGGGAGCGTCTACTAAACTGAACCGGGCGTCAACCTTCATTGGTCCTGCTTCCACTTCTAGTACAATGTCTTCTAGGGGATTCGTTGGCGCACCGTTGAATCCATAGATGGTATAATAAGAAGACATAAATTGCTCGTCATTCAATTCCATTCGTTTGAACGTATCATAGAACAAAACATTGACGGAGATCCCACTATCTATCAAGACCTTCCTGATGTTACATCCCGCTATTGGAAAAATGAGAACTAACGGATCGTTGTGATCCTAAATGTCTTCTCCGATATCTTCAGCATCGAATGTCACTGGTGCGTTCATCCATTCTTCGTGTTCATCAACTTCGACCCCGTCGATCTTATATAGTTCACAATAGTCCTCAAATTGCTTTCTCAATCTTTTTACTATCTGAGCAGTCAGAGATGGTTCATTGGGTTCGGAGCATGAAATGGTATTGAGTGTTCGGTTACCCTAAGGTAGTTGGACTTGCTTACTTCGTTTTTCCCTGTCTTCGTTTTCTGCCTTCTGAACATACTACTTTAGCTCACCCGTGTCAATCAGCTTTTGGATCATTATTTTGAGGTTCTTGCAATTCTTGGTCTGATGGTTGTTGAAGCAGTGGTATTCACAGTAGTCCCTGGATTTCTCAGACCGTGGTGGTTGCTTTCCTTTGGACCAAGGCCATTCTAAGTTCTCCCGGTCCTTAATCTCCCTTAGGATGCGAATGTAGTTGGTGTTGAGTTTTGTAAGACTTCATCTTCGAATTTTCGATCGTCACGCCGACGATCATCTCTTCGTCATCTTCTGTCTTCGTTGGGACGTTCAGCTGAATTACCCCTTTTAGATCCGACGGCTTGTTCTTCTGAGTTGGTCCGATGAGACCTATGCGTTTGGGCCCTTGGATTTTCTCGCTGAATTTCTTCCAGTCGGGCATGTTTTTCGATAATGACTCGAAGATCTACTTCGGTTGTGGGTATAGTTCCGTGGATCTCGACAAACATGGGGCTCATCCTATCTAACCCCCATTTATAGCAGTTGATGATGACCACCGGGTCTACATTTCCTATTGCCTGGCATATTTTATGCCATCTGTCAGTATGTTCTCTGATGATTTATTTGTACGCGACCGCCAGTAAGAAGAGCTTATCCATTCCCGTGTTGACGACCTTATTGCACATGTAAGTTCTCAAGAACTTTTCGGTGAGATGGCTGTAGGAGTTGATGGAATTTGGTGGTAGGTTACCGAACCAGGATAGTGCTGATCCTTTCAAACTCGAAGGGAAATATATGCAGAGGACCACATCGTCTTGATCCCATCGTGCTAAAATGCGGTTGTAGTACAGAAGGTGGGTTGCGGGATCGCTGGATCAGTCGTAACATTCGAATGCTAGGATGGGGCAATTCTGCGGAATAAGAGCTTTAAGGTGCGGAGTCAGCGGCGTGGTGTTGGCTTCCCGCATCACCTATTCTAATCTTCCTCCTCCTTGTGTTGCTTTTAGTTGCTTGATTTCGGCCATCATCTCAGCATGCAGCTCCTCCATGGACCGATGATGATCCTCTATACCTGTGGATTGTCCCGCTCTTCGACTCTCGTTGTCGAAATAATCTGCATCCTCGGCAACGTAATCTGGATCGGATAACCTACTTCCTCTGGCAGGGTTTCTGTCTAATGGCTCCGGATTGTTGGCGTGTGCAGTGATGATTCTTCGGTCGCGATTGGGATCCGGTGCTTTTGAATTTGCTTCTTCAAGTTGAAGTGCCGCTCCTATACGTTGGGCGATCCTATACTTGAGTTCTTTATTTTCTCGAGCCAGTAACGCTACAGCATCTGCGTATACCCGTTGGTTCTTTTTTAGCTCTTCGAGTTCGGCCATCAGTTGAGTGGAATGGTTCGATCCTTGATTTGGGGTCCCAGTATGTACCTGCCCTCCAATGGCCATAGTATGTCCTTTGTACATTCTATGGATCAAAGGAGGGGGACGATCCGTCATACCTACTAGCGGTTCCATGCGTGGAGGCGCTGGTTGGTTCTCTAGCAGCAAAGGCTGAGTAGCTAGCAGAGCCTGGTTCTGGTCATTCGTTGGTGGCATTCCATAGATTGGGTGATGCATCGTCGAGTCCGCGAACCCTTCCCGTTGCTCTTGGGTTTTATTAGCTTCCACTGCCTTTACTGTTCCGGCTTTGGCTGTTGCGTCGGCTTTGGCTTGCAGCTTTGAGGGCCGCTGCTGCTACAGTGTTAGCATCCAATGGTGAGGTGATTTCCGCTGCATCGGGCTTCTGGTTGGCTACCTTCGATTTTTCACCTTTTTGCTTGCTGCGGGTCACCACTGGGGTAGTCCTTGGCCTCTCTTTTGACGAAGCTTTGGTTTTTCCTGCTTCCTTCGTCTTTTCCATCTTTATCTTCTCTGCAAAAATAGAAATAGTCGAAGAGACAGAAACCACGTTGATTTTGTTAGCAAGGTTTGTCCAAAGAAAAAGGGGCATAGACCCCCGTATGCACTTGAAAGCTTTCAAAGAGTACGTTACTCGCGGAGATCCATGCGTATTTTAAAGGTTTTCCGAGTTTTCAGGGAAAACGTAGATCCAACTATTGTAAACATAGATCTTTTTTCAAGATACTTTGTGAAAAACAGCCATCCCACGAGTTATATATATGAACGTCCAGTATCAACGTGTTAAAATCATACGAAAACAATGAGGGTTTAAATAGAAGGTTTTATCAAAGAACCCACATTTCCCACGAGGAAACACATAGATCTGAAGAGATTATGTCAAGGAAAACGCAAATCTAAAATGCTTTTTACAAAAGTATACGCTGATCTAAGGGAAAGCGTAGATCTAGAAGGTTTTTTCCAAGAAAACGGGGATGAGCCGATTGTAACTTTAATGTAAGCTATTCAAGGCACTATTATGGGGAGAATAGCGCTGAGAGCAAGAAAAAGTGAAATCACAGGGAAAGATAAATCTTTTACCGGGACTAAAGTCCCTATTTCTAGCGCCAGATTGTGAACACATAAATTACGATGGTATCAACGTGTTCACAAACAGTATTCGCATTTCATATAAAACCAATGGGAAGAATGAAATAAGTGTAAAAGGATGAAAGTTCGAAGCCTATCAGACTCTGAGCCTTCGGGCTCGTCATTATCTGGTCACATAGAGTTAGATGAAACGATGCATACAGTCAAAACACTAATAAAACAGAAAGTAAAGTGTTGAATATAAATGAGACAATGATTTACGTGGTTCAGCACTAAGGCCTACGTCCACGGGGGTTGGAGTTTCACTATCTATTCAGAGGTTACAAAGGTAGTCAAGTGACTTTAAGTGTCGAACGAAGCTAGAGAAGCAATGGAACTCATATTTACTCTCACAATTTCTCTCTCCTAAGCTTTCTTACTCTACTCACAGAATAGTCCACCCCCTCTCTCTTAGTGGAGAAGGGTATTTATAGGGATAAAACATGGGGCCCACTATCAGGGACAATTGCAATCTTATGTTCTTTGTGCTAATCCCGCTGGTGTCTTCGTTCTCGACCGACGCCCCCCAGCGGTCACATGTGGTAACGATGGGCGGCCTCTTTCTCCTCCACAGGTTAGTTGACACGTACCCTATGTTTAGGGTGTTTAATGCGGGTGGTTGGGCTACCTGCATGCGCCAGATAGGTGTCTGCGGCTCCCATCACATCCGTGTCAGTAAGTTCAATCTCCACCATTGATCTTAGATCCTCCTCGAGATGGGATAAAGTAGATCCTAGGGTGTTCTTCAGTACTTCTCAGTGGCTCGATACTTCAGTTCTCCCAGGTTCTTAGCCGTCGGATCAGCTCGATGATGATCATGAGTAGATGATTAATGTTCCTTGGGTGTAGAGACATGACATCGTGCCTTGATGTCTCGAGCTGTGCGTCCTCCACGTGCGATTCTTTCGACATGTGGCAAATGATGAATTATGTGTATACAGTCCTCATCTCTTTCTTCCTTTTCGTTGGCTCTATTAGTGGTTTCTTTATAGCCTCGTCAACATCGAAAGAAGGCACAACAGAGTAAGCACATCATATATGACAGTAGACCAATCGACAGGTCTCCGCAGTACCGCCGGCATAAGACCAGGTTTAGGAACCACAAACAAGTTGTTTTGCTCCTCTTCCTTGATTTGTGCACCAGCTTCCCAAGCACCTGATAAGCTCAAGAAAAAAATCCAGTACCCAGAAATATATACAAAACAACAGGCGTAAGAACACTATTTTATTACTACTAATCCGAATGTGAAATAGTATACTACGCAGAAACAACAGCTTTGTAATTGTACCATTGTATCTAAGAGGAAATTGACTATTTTGTTACGCTAAAAACAAAAGAAGCAAAAGAACTTAGCTTATTAGAATGAAAAAAAATGTACTACATGACAGAGATATGTTATGGCATATAAGTAATTACTACTACTAACACGAAGAATAAGAATGGGAACTATGTACCAGAAATAGCTTACACTGGTTGTTTTTTTTAAAGATTACAGAATGAGGAAAGCTTATGGTCTAAAAGTTAACTACTACCAGCACTTTAAGAGGCTTAGCGTCTAATTATTATGCAGCCCAGATTGACGATGCACTACAACTAACTAAAACAAGTGCTTAATTGCAGATAAAAATGTTTAAAAGCTACAGAAAGGAATTCCTAAGTGCAATGCAACATACAAATGCTACAAGAAAAAAAAATCTCTACTAAAATAATATGCTATCAACCTACTGGCTATAAAACGTTCAGAAGGATATAATAATATAAACAAATACTAGCTACAAAAAAAGAAGAAGAATTAAACTGAAAATAGAAGCTACACTTCAAATAAATTCATGAAATCTAAGCTAAGATGCAAATCCTAAAGACCACAATATGAAGGTTTGTAAACTGTTCCACAATTTTAGCACTGACTTATAACAACATATGGACTTCTAGACTTCTAAATGGTAGTAACAAACAGACATGGATTACAATAATGAAAACAACAAAGTTACGTGTTCCAAATGACATAAAGAAAATTATTAAGAAAACTCAAAACTACCTGACAAGGATTATGTACAACAACACAACCAAAGATATCTATGGATAACACAAAATCCTATTAGTACTAAATGGTACAAGCCAAACAAATTCAACACCTAATTGCAAGATACTAAATTTCTTTATTTATAAATACTAAGAAGTAACAAAGCTACAGGACAATGAGACTATATACAAGCTTTACTGTGAAACAAAAATTAAGAAAAATATAGGTACAGATTGAAACTCAATATCAGCAACTTTTTTTCTTTTTTCTAATAGAAGTAAAACGAAATGGCAGATTATATACAATCCTAACTAAGAATCAGTAAAGGCAAATCCTATAAATCTAACTACATCGTTTGCCAAGTTCCCGGCAGCGGTGCCAAAAACTTGGTAGGATTAGAAACCTACGATTATAAATCGCAAGCGCACGACGTCTAGAACGTAGAAAATGGAAAATACGGGTCGATTCTACGGAAAGTTGGATTGGTGAAATTAAATTTCTAAGGTTCTACTAGTATTAATTTAAAGACGAGAGAGTTTGGCCGATTAACGACGATTTGGAAATGATTATACTAAAGAAACAATAATGCAAATCAAAGAGAAAATAGGGGTTCGAATCCACCAATTAATTCAATAGAAAGTCATATTTATATCTATTGTTCTACTTAAACTTGATAAAGTCATATTTCATAAAAATGGATGAACCAATTTCATAAGCTAAAGTATTAATCCCTAGCATTGATTGTCTTTTTAAAGCACAGTCAATCATAGACTAACATATTTCAAAATGTAATAGGCTTGGACAACAACACAGAGAGAATCTAACTATCAAGGATGCTTAACATACTAGGTGAAAGCAACATGTTGAAATCCAGAAATTGAACCATCCTAAAAATATATAAACCATTTGAGAACAATGAGATAAAAACAGAGATTCTAATTAGAATAAGGGTTTCATCCAATCCCTAATTCACAAACTAAAACATCACTGAAAATTAGATTTGGAAAATTAAAACCTAAAACTACAGCTTACACCGGCTACTTCGGGCTTGAGTTATGATACAAAATCTCATCATGTTTGTACAAGTTTCTCCCCCTTATCAATATCTTTGTAGTATACAAAATAACAATAGAAAATCAGGCAAAGCCGACACTTACTGTTGTTACCATCATGAAATTCTGACAACCAACACCCCTTCCGTTGCATGCTGTGCAGACATGATTAGACACTTTTTCATTTTTGTTCTCAACTCATGCCACCCTAGCTACTGATAGCTCACTATTAATTAGGGCTAGCGTGAAATGGGTATAAAACTAGATGACTGCTGCAGCAGTGGGGGTCGACCAAAATCGATCAAAGTAAAATTCATGTGACTCATCTAGATTTGATTCGTTTGGATCCGACATAAATGGATCTGACTTGATATGTTTGTTTTTCTGACTCAAATCCGACTCAAAAATTTGAGTTAGTGGTTTGTTCCTATGAGTCAGGGACTTAAGGAAAATTTTATTTACTGATTAAAACGGGTCTGAGACTTAAATTCTAGTATTTATACATTATATCAAAAGTTCGCGAATAAATCAGATGTATTTCCAAACACAATTAGTTCGAGAAAAGAAAAATCCCGTTGTTCACTCCGTGTTTGAACATTTGTTCACCTCCCACGTGTCGTGTAATCCAACGTGTAAAGACCCTCTAGCTCGTCAACGATAGTAGACCAGTCAAGAGATGAATTAGCCGATAATAACTCGATTAGTTTAAAACGAACTTTAAGTAATAGAAATTTATCTAACATCGATCTAGATACGAAATTAGTATCGTTGAATAGGTCTCTAAAAGTTATGCAGAGTGGACTACTCGAACGTGTCACTCGGATACCATATGATGAAGATACATTGGTTTAGTTTGAAGGGTAAATAATCTTTTGCAGTTTAGCGGGCTGCCCTTATCTTTTGGTCGGGTGCTTTTAGTATTCTGGGTCGGCCTTATCAAGACCAAGTCAAGAAGATAATCTCAGATTTCTTATTCTTCTTCTTTCTTCTCATTCTTTCTTTCCTTCTCTCTGTCTTTTCTTCTCTTTTCATCCTGGTAGAAATTTGAGAGATAAATTAGAGTTCTGAGATCGAAATAGGTTTGATTAGATCAAAGACTGGACGGTAGTGGTGGTGTTAATTCATGCAGTTGATTCAGATCACGAGAAAAGGAAAATTAGGGAGAATCAGTTAGGTTTTCTTATGATATTGGATTTTTATAGAATCGATGGATGTTTAGAGTAGCAGATTGATGAGGGACAAAAGGATATTCGATTGATTGATGTTGTGAAGTTGTTTAAGAAAGAAATCGAAGAAGGGAGTGAAGTTATGGTTTGTATGAATATCTGAAAGAAGTTATAGAAGATGAAATTGAACCTTAGAAACGGGGATTTGAGATGGGTTTTTAAGTGTTCTTTCCCAAGTTAGAAATTAGGGATTTCAGTAATTGGATGATGCTTGAAGATGGAGAAGAAGATGATTGTTGAAGTAGCATATGGGTTTTGGTGTTGATTCAAGTTGTGCTAAACTAGCAGAGAAGATTATCCATCCGCATGAGATTTGGATTTCACCTAAGGTAATCTTTCCTTCTTAAATTGAGTTGAGTACAATCAGTAATATGTGTATTCAAAATTGAGTATTGGTGTTAATATGTGAATTGTTCATTGTTGAGTTTATGAATTGAGTTATGAAGTTACGACTTGAATTGGTATGGAATAGAACTGTGTGGGTTGGTAGTGAAGTACAAGGTTTTGATATGATGTTGGAACTGATAGATATATCAGTATAGGGAGTGTTGCGCTCTCTGAAGTAGTGGGTGATGTTTGGGGTTGTGTTATGAATTTGTTAGTGACTAGTGAATGGTTTAATAGTACTGACATGGAGATACCATTCAGAATAGATGTGACGCTTTAACTGGCTAACATCTTTTCTGCAATAGGTTAATTCTGCCGTGACATTCACTATTGAACTCCCATAATAATCTATTATTGCTCCTATTCCATGGTCGAATTCACGGCCTGATCCCATGGAATGGCAACACCAATTGCTCCGATTCTATGATTGAATCCACGGCTTGATCTCATAGAATAGCAATAAAACATTTGTATTATTTCATTACTCCGATTTCATGATTGAATCCACAACTGATCTCGTGAAATGGTGATAGATAATTTTAATTACTTCGATTCTATGGTCGAATCTACAATCCCATAGGGTGGTAATACTTGTTTTATTATTCTGAATCCGTAGTCGAATCCACAGCTGATCCTATGAATTAATAATGAACAATTATTCATTTTTATTACTCAGTTTCATGAATTATTCTCCACTGATTTTCATAAATTAGTAATAAATACTCAATAATCGGGCATCTAGACTACTACCGAGTAAGCCAAACAAAAATGGTGCAAGTGTAATCGACCACGATGCACGAACGAGCACCCGAATGCGAGAACGCGCATCCAAAATATGGACAAATGAGGAATCCCGCACAAAACTGGAGAGGTCGTTCCCTAGCCGTGGTCGGTCCCATGCTTCCTCCATTATTTTTTCTTATTTTATTGTTTTCATAAACTCATGAAGACTCCTCCATCTCAGCAACTTTCCTTGTTTGAGTAAAACTCATGGTTTCTCCATATTTTGGTGGTTTTCCCAAATTCTGTGTAGTTTCACAAAACTAATAATAAAATAGGGAAAGATGTTGTGGGTCCGAGCAACATAGCCGGACGGACATGCCCTAGACGTGGCCGGTCCCACACCTTGCAATCCCTAATCTTTCATAAATTGTTATTTTCTCATCTTGTGAAACTCTCCAGTTTTAGCAAAAATCATGGTTTCTCCATATTTTCTCAAATATTGCGCAAACCATGAAAAAGCCAAAAGTCAACATGGTCACAAGACCGACTAGGCTACTCACGAAAATATATTAAAATATTTCTATTTTAATATTCACAAAATATTGATCAATTGAGCATACATGCTCATCCCAACAAAAATCAAGAATTTCCAGTCAAGATGAGACTCTTCTTAAAATTCATTATGTTGCGCGAACGCACATCAGAAAATGATGAAACTCTCAGTACGGAAACATGGACACCATGGTAACACGTGCATGCCCTCTTGACCGACTAGGGTCGTCCCTAGGGCTTGCACAAAGCCGGTCCCACACGTTTTCACACTTCTGACCTAATTTGCGTAATTGCTCGTATTGGGTCCAAACTCTTCACAATCAACTCAGAGTTTGTGCAAACGCTCACCAGCGGTCCCACATGATGGAATTTTAATTTAGTGGTAAAGGTTGTCGTTCACTTAGACTTGTTGAGAATTTGTTTTAAGACTTAATAAATAAAATAAGGAAAATATATACAAATATGGTGACAGGATGAAGAGAGGCTGGGACTCAGGATTCCACTGTTTTTCATGTTCATGGGGTTCAAAAATTAATTGTAGACATTTATAGCTCAATACAAAGGAAACATCAACTCTATTATTTTCCAAAGTAGATTTCATAAAATACTACACGTAGGTCATAAGCATGACGCATCAAAATTACCTAGAACTAAGCATGCTCCATCAAACAAAGTCAAGAGTAGTTAATAGAAATCATAATTCATTAAAAATCAATGTAAATAGTAAATAAACAATTAATTAAGTTATCCCAATGGTGAAATCCAGCTTCCTCCGTTATCCCAATGTTGGGTTTAACTTCTCATGTTGGAAATACCCTCAAAAGTTGATTTCATTGCTCAAGAAGGTGTTTGCAAATGATGAAAAATGGGAGAAATATAATAAAAACTGGGTTTGTAACACTTATTTTTGTTACAAACCGAACTGTTACAGAGTACGATAAATGATAACTATCACTGTTACTGCAGCTTATAAGACTGCTCTTCCTGTGTCGTTTCTGCTGTAGCAAATACGACAGCTGGGTGTGCGTCTTATGTTATTCGTTCCTTCTTCAGCAGCAGCAATGGCAGTTTCCTGCAACTCGATTGTTTGCGTCTCTGTAGTGTTCTAACCTATCCCAAACTCTCCGCTCCCCTTCTATGAACCCCGAAACACCTTTATATATCCCACAGACTCCACATTAATTCTCAAATCTTCTAAAAATCTCTCCCATAACTTCGACAGTAAAGAAAATAATCTCAAAGATATTTTCTTTCCCTTCTTTCTTTTCACGGTTCTGCACGCATCTAACACCCTCCAAATGCGTGTGATATGAGTCTCAGAGGAAATTAAACTCTCTATCCACACGAAATCTTGCCAAATATAACAAAGAGCATCCAAGAATAATACACTTCCTCTGTTTCATCGTGACACGAAGTTTCCTTCCTTTTTTTACGTTGAAAAGGTCATTACCTTCCCCGTTTCATCGAAACAGGTTATTACCAAATACATCCCATGAGAAACCCTGTCACAATATCGTATAAATCTTCTCAGAATTTCTCGCAGTTTACAAAACCAATTTTTCCCGCCAGTTTCGTGTTTGAACGGAGAAGAAAGAAGGTTTCCCTCTATCCAGAGTAGGGGTGCTGATAGCAGTTGGCGCCATGGGGGTGTGTATAGTAAAGAAGGTGGCCCTTATCGAAAGAGGTGATCCTTAGTAATTGAGTACCCCTTATCCAAAGGAGAGGTCAGTTTAGTAAGTGTCGTCCGGGGGTGCTTTTATCAACTTTTCGAGCCAAATTCTCCAAAAATGTTTATTTCAAAAAATACCTATAAACACACAAAACACCATAATAAGCACAAAATCGAGTACCAACAATACGGAAAATTGAGGACAACTTTAGAGCAGGATCCCAGAGAAATTAAAGGGATCCTGCTCTAAAGCTGAATAAAGAAAAGGGGAGAACATCCGCAATACTGATGGATAAAGAGATATCCGCTATACAGCTAGATAAACATTGTAAGATGCATCCGCTTTATAGATGGATAAGATTAGGAGAGAGATAAAGATGAGAGGGACATCTGCTAAACAGCTGGACTAATTACGTGTGATGAGTTGAACCAGTGCTAGAAAGATCTTGTGCCAAATGGAAAGCGGACTAACAAAGCAACCAATATGCATCTCTCTTCGACTCTCTCATAGTGCTCAGTAGAAACAACGTCTTCGTCGGCTTCAACTGTTGATGATAAACTTTCGAACCTCGTAAAACCTTGACAATTTATCTTTTCTCCTTAATTTCTTGCTTGAAACTTCCTTATAGATTTCTACTTCTCTATGGCCTTATTGAACAAAAAGCTAAAATGTAATGATGTTTTTTTTGTTTCTCATTTTTTTTCTCATTTGTTCTTTCATTTTATTTTTTTTTGAAACAAAAATAACAAGACAAAAATTTACATGGCCACGAGAGAAGGGCTTTAGAACTTGGATCTTCGCAACCTGTAATGTCTTGGTATCATGAACTTCAACAACTTATATCGTTTGATTTTCTGTGCTCTTATAACTTCTTGTAACTAAGTGTTCAACTTTGATTTTTGAATTATTCTTTTTTATTGTTGCTTCTAAACCTTAAACGTCTTCAACTTCTTCATATATTTTGATGTCTCTCCGCTTGTTGATGATGATAAGTTTCTACTGAGAGAGAGTCGTAATCCAGTAACTAAGACTACATTGTGAGGTTGCTTTGTCTTTCTGGCATTTCTTTCTAGCCTAATTTCCTTTCCATCATGTATGGTTAGGTCCATCACGGTTACCCTCTAAAAGGAACAAGTTCTCTCCTGGATTTCAAAGATCTCAATGTCTTTTTCTCTAATGTCTCAATAGAATGTTATCCCTAGCAATTCCAATTTATATCTTTTCGGTGAGAAACAATATGTAAACTTAGCTAACGTGGATACTATGTGACGCTAGAAGTTTCTCCCTTACCCCCAAACTTAAATCTAACATTGTCCTCAATGTTCTAAAGATAAAATTAAAAACATGGACAAGGAGAAACTATTACCACTTGAAGGAAAAGAAATAAGGAAGAACATTACCGTGCGCATGAAAATGGGTTACCTCCCAAGAAGTGCTCAGTTTAAAGTCTCCAGCCATACATTGGAAGAATTGGTCACCTCGTAGAATCATATAGTAGTAGCCGGAATAACTGTGGGTCATCTGGATCAAAAAGTGTTACCCACAAGAAGAGGAAACTGCAACAGACCAAAAAGATACCGAACATACCCTTGCTTAAGACAACTACATCTAGTTGTGGTTCAAGTTCAGGCTCTATAAAAGGGTCTAAATAAAAAGTTTTCATCGGTTGGATTTCCTCAAAGGCATTCTGAAAATCAGGCTGAAGAGTCTGGAAATACTCAACTAAGAACTTAGAAGCGCATAACAAAAGCCTGAATAATTGGGGATCCTCTAAGCCAATCAGATTTGACTCACACAGCTGACCACAATGAAAGAGGTGGTCGTCCTTAAGAAAATGTGTCGACCCTATTCTCCTAAAGTAATTAGGTTTAGTCTCAAAACTTAATAACCGACACATCTTAAATCAAATGTTCCCACAACTGGAAGAAAAGTTTTTGGTAGGAAAACAAAGTCAATCTTGGTATCATAGCCTGGGTTAACCACATCAACCAGAGGATGGGTTTCTAACAACTGAGCTTCTCTCTGGACATCATTAGGTTCGGGAAAATGTGTATGAAGATAATCTTGTAAGATGGTTGAGGAACAAATGTCAAGTCCTACACGAGGGAACTTTCTAAGAGTTAAAGCACAAGGAGAATGATAATCACCCCCAAACTTAGAGTTTTCTGTGTCTCTAGAGAGACTAGTCACAAGTTCCCTAATTTCTAGGTCATCAGGTTCCTGAAAATGGTCAATTGATTCTTCTAAGTCTGGTTCATCCTCGCTCATCTCTACGAGTTTATGGTCTTCTAAGATTAGTGTTTCTAAATCGCTAGACTCTAAAACATAATTCTCAGGGTAAACTGTTTTCTCTAAACCATCATCACAATCATATAAAGGATTATCAACGAAAGTTTCTAGTAAAGGCTCATTAACTAAGGTGTTAATCATAGTTACTTCCTCTGATTCACTGATAGGCACATCAAATAATGGGTTATCTAACACACTGCAGGCTAAAGGATCATGAACTACATCGTCTAAAACGGTGGTATCTCTAGTCAAATCCACATCCTTTTGAATAGGTGAATAATTATTAAAATTATCGTGATTTGGACCAGAAATAATACTATCATTATGAAGCTCAACTGGAGTAACCATTTCCTGATCGCTATGCCTACATATGTATGATTCTTCATCAACATTATCCTCATCATTATCATCATTATAATAATATGAAAAATATCGAACCTCATCAAAACAAGTAGTGTTACCAATTCTAACCTCGTCCTCTTGATTATAAAAATTATCCTTATTTTCACGGGTGATATAGGAAAGAATGTATTGGCAATCACGAGTAATTCGAGCAGTTCTTTCTCCCGTCTCTAATTCAAGCCTTCATGTTGACTCAGCAAACTCACGTGTTGACTCAGTTAACTTACATGTTGACTCAGCTAACTTCTTGAGGTTATCTTCTAAAGAAGTTTCACTCATTTTTACCGTTCTTTCGTCCATAATTAAGTCATTTGTGTCCGCTAACTTATGTGTCGACTCAAGTAACTTACGCGTTGACTCAAGTATCTTACGTGCTTCATCTATAGGAGAGGAATTATAAGAATCTCTCTCGTATGACCGGTGGGCATGTGGATAGTAATTGGGCTCACCATGGTATGACCCATAACCTTCAAAAGTTTGGCATTCCCAACCACTATTCACACTATGGTCATAAAAAGAATAATGTTCATGTTGCTCAGTTGAATAATCATATGATTGGCTATACCAGTTCGACATCCTAACTGCAGGGGAATTCTAAACAAGCACAAAGAAGGCTGACTCGACCACAACAAGCCTATTTTATCTAGCAAACAAAAAACATGATGGCTCCCTTAGATTGTTTCTAGACCAGCTTCTATTCTTTCGAAAAGGAATTCGTTACAATCTGAGCAAACCTCTCTGGAATCAATCCGAGTTAAAGTAAATTGAATAGAGACGAGGGAAGCTCAGTGGAGCTTTGATACCCAAGGCCTCACCGACATTACAAGGCGGCGCATTCAATTTACAGAAACCATCATGAACTTCGAAGTATGCTCAATAGAGCAACCAATATTTTTCGAACGACTTTCCTATTAAGCTCGTTACCCTATCGGTCTCGTTTTAGTCCAAATTTTAAGGCTTAGGTTCGCGTAGGTTACGTGTTCCTAAGGCGGGCAAAAAGGAAACGGTGATAAAATCCGAGTCTTTATCTTGATTTGGCCAGGCCTTGCCCTTTACTAGACAATTAAATCCGATTTTAGGTCCTCAACATATATGCATACAAAATCATCCAGTAAACCCGCTGACAGGGGATTCACGGATGTTTAGAATTCTTACCTCCCGTTCCAGACGGGGGATGAACTGTTGAAGTCGACTCGGGCCACGACTCCTATGTCATGTACGAACCCGAGGGGCGGAGGAGATATCGTAATCGTCGTCCTTCTCTGCACAAAGTTTATATTTAAAACTACCCTTCCGTAGGGTTTTTAAAAAAAAAAAAGTCCCAAAGTTCAATGTCCGAAAGAAAAGAAAGAAGAAAAAAAAATGTCCAAAAATAAAATATTACAAAAATAAAAACCTTAATTACAGTTTTATAAAAAAATAAAATAAAATAATATACAAAATCTTCTTCTTCACTCCTTTTGGATTTCTATTTTCTTTCCTTTTTGCGTTTTTCCTTTCTTTTCAGCACTTTCTATTTTTCTTTAGCTTAGCTCCAAATCTGAAAGCAAACAAAAATACCAAACGCGTAAAAAAGAACAAATAAAATAAAAACTAAAAACAAATCTATAAACAAATCCGCGTCGGCGGCGCCAAAAATTGATGGAATTTTAGTATAGTGGTAAAAGGTTGTCGTTCACTCAGACTTGTTGAGAATTTGTTTTAAGACTTAATAAAGAAAATAAGGAAAATATATACAAATATGGTGACAGGATGAAGAGAGGCTGGGACTCAGGATTCCACTGTTTTTCATGTTCATGGGGTTCAAAAATTAATTGTAGACATTTATAACTCAAAAAGAAGGAAACATCAACTCTATTATTTTCCAAAGTAGATTTCATAAAATACTACACGTAGGTCATAAGCATGGCGCATCAAAATTACCTAGAACTAAGCATGCTCCATCAAACAAAGTCACGAGTAGTTAATAGAAATCATAATTCATTAAAAATCAATGCAAATAGTAAATAAACAATTAATTAAGTTACCCCAATGGTGAAATCCAGCTTCCGACGTTGTCCCAATGTTGGGTTTAACTCCTCATGTTGGAAATACCCTCAAAAGTTGATTTCATTGCTCAAGAAGGTGTTTGCAAATGATGAAAAATGGGAGAAATATAATAAAAACTGGGTTTGTAAGACTTATTTTTATTACAAACCGAACTGTTACAGACTACGATAAATGATAACTATCACTGTTACTGCTCTTCCTGTGTCGTTTCTGCTGTAGCAAATACGACAGCTGGGTGTGCGTCTTATGTTCTTCGTTCCTTCTTCAGCAGCAGCAATGGAAGTTTCCCGCAACTCGATTTTTTGCGTCTCTGTAGTGTTCTAACCTATCCCAAACTCTCCACTCCCCTTCTATGAACCCCGAAACACCTTTATATATCCCACAGACTCCACATTAATTCTCAAATCTTTTAAAAATCTCTCCCATAACTTCGACAGTAAAGAAAATAATCTCAAAGATATTTTCTTTCCCTTCTTTCTTTTCACGGTTCTGCACGCATCTAACACCCTCCAAATGCGTGTGATATGAGTCTCGGAGGAAATTAAACTCTCTATCCACACGAAATCTTGCCAAATATAACAAAGAGCATCCAAGAATAATACACTTCCTCTGTTTCATCGTGACACGAAGTTTCCTTCCTTTTTTTTTACGTTGAAAAGGTCATTACCTTCCCTGTTTCATCGAAACACGTTATTACCAAATACATCCCATGAGAAACCCTGTCGCGATCTCGTCTAAATCTTCTCAGAATTTCTCGCAGTTTACAAAACCAATTTTTCCCGCCAGTTTCGTGTTTGAACGGAGAAGAAAGAAGGTTTCCCTCTATCCAGAGTAGGGGTGCTGATAGTAGTTGGCGCCCTGGGGGTGTGTATAGTAAAGAAGGTGGCCCTTATCGAAAGAGGTGCTCCTTAGTAATTGGGTACCCCTTATCCAAAGGAGAGGTCAGTTTAGTAAGTGTCGTCCGGGGGTGCTTTTATCAACTTTTCGAGCCGAATTCTCCAAAAATGTTTATTTACAAAAATACCTACAAACACACAAAACACCATAATAAGCACAAAATCGAGCACCAACAATACGGAAAATTGAGGACAACTTAGACACAAAAATGTGTCTATCACCACACCTCCAAGGGCCGGTTTCATAACATCATGGTCGGTCCCCCACTTCTCCATAAATTAGGTTTTTTCACTTAATGCTCAATTGAGCACTATTTCAATAAATGATGAAACCCATTTAATCGTCATTCCTTCACCAACCAGTCAACTCACGAACCTGGTACACGCTCACTCGAGCAATTGGGCATCACATGGACGCCCATCATCCCATGTGGTCGGTTCCTCCTTCGCTCATGACCTATTTTCATCAATTCGAGCAGTCGACCAAAATTTAGGGTTTCGAACAAACGCTCAACAAATCATCTTTCTGAGCAGTTCAAACACTAAATAAATTTATGTTGATTAACAATCAACACGCGGATTAATTATAATATTTTGTAGTCTATCAATATTTTAATTAATATTTTTACTGGGTCACGCCATCCAAAAATAATTTGCTGAATTGAGCAATACTTGCTCAATCCACCAAGATTCGGTAAATTATCAGTAATTTGCCAAATTGAGCAATACTTGCTCAACTGCTCGAATATTGATCCACTATCAATATTTAGCAATTCATCAGTAATTTTTCGAATTGAGCAATACTTGCTCAGTTGCACGACAGATTATCAAAAATTATTAATTTGTTGAAATGAGAAATACTTGCTCAGTTGCTCATCAAATTCTCAATATTCAATAATCCGTCAAATTGAGCAATTACTCAATTGACTCGAATACCAGTAACCCGTTGAGCAATTACTCAATTAATCGAATATTGATCCACAACCATCAACACCCAGTAACTCGTCGAGCAATACTTGATCGGTTACTCGAATGGTCCACTGAGCATTCATCATTCATGCTCAATTCAAAAAAACATAGACTCATTGTATAAATCAGTCAACGTGACTAATTAAATGCACGTCTGTCATGCAGACTCCACGATTCGTGAAACATCAATCACGTCACAAATGAGGGATATCACTTAGGGTTTTGGTCTGGCGGCCTACAACACGTGGATTCATCCACAACGAGAAATGTGAGTAAGGCGTGTCAACGGTTGAAGGAGTTAACAAAGTAGTGGGTGAGTGATCAACCAAGTCTCCGCACGACCTGGAACCGGTTTCACCACGATCTCCCACTTTCCCACTCTCTCACTAAAGAAACCGTCACACTTACAGGGATCAGGGTGTTCATCATTCTTGCAATATAAATAAGTTTCTGGATACACGATTGAACAAGAACAATTTTTTCGAGCAATCACTCTTAGAAATTACATCAATCGCTCAGAACTTATTCACAGAACTCAACTTCAGCAGTTCACCATCATTGCAGAAACCTTCAACACACCCACAATCCTCAATCATCACTGATCCCACACGATTCTCAGCTTCCCTCCTACAGATCAACCCATCTCCCTCTTTGCGACTGAATTGACTCTGGAACGGCCATTGTCTTGGTTTAGGCCGGAGTCATTCAGATTTATTTCCCGAATCTAAGCACCCCCTTTGCAGCGGTGCATCTGTGTGAGGTTAGGCAGTTCGCTCGGTTCGTGGAATCTCCATCGCATGGTGATTCCCTCATTTCCTAAAAAACCAGCAAACTGTTTTTCCCCATCCACAGATTGGCGACCACAGTGGGAGATTAATCTCTCGGTTGCAATCTCACATTTTATCAAAGATGGTTAGTCTCAGAACTAATTCAACTACTTCAAACTTGATCCCAAATCTTTCAAATGGTGATATTCCGCCTTCCATTACTACATACAACGACGTGGTCGGTCAAAGAACCATGACTCTAGTCGAATTGGCACGGTCCAAGAGATTCACACTTGGAACATGGATCTGATGAAAGACACGATGAACCACATACTCGATTTCCTCATCAAGTTGACATCGTAGTTAAGCGGTACCTCCCCTCCGGAGATTCCAGCACTGGGGACTGATTCGTCACCCAGCGATCCTCAAATCAATAGTTTCACCACTTATGAGAAACCGGTGGAACAAGAGGTCACACATCTTATCGAGAATCTATGTGAACTCCTACATTTCTACAGAAATCAGCGCATGGACACATTTTTTGCACTCAACAAAATATCATCTGACGCGCGGGTGGTTCCATCATCTCCGGTGTTGAACATGTGTCCATGGTATCTGAACTATCGATCAACAACATCACCTTAACCGAAGAAGACTGAATGGCAGAAGAAGGATGATTCCAATTGAAGATATAGATCCATTTTGGAAACAACTAACATTTAAATATCCATCACCAAATCAAGGTCTTGGGGAAGTGTTTTGCGACACTAAGGTACACAAGGAACTTTTTGAGAAGTATGCTTCTTTACTACCGGCGCAAAGACAACTTTGGTTATATGAATTACGGAAATTCAACCGTCCGTTCACTAGATAAGATATTTTAGAACCTCAGAAGTGGCAGGGAAAGGGTAGGCCTTCGACCAAAACAACAAAGAAACAGGTGTTTGTAGGTGAAAACTGTTTCTGCTGATTTCGGTAATTTCGTGTGAGTGCGGGTGAGAAACGAATCTAAACCCAAAATAATGTACTACACGTGAGTACTTTTGATTCGAGAGATCAATCTATACAACCCTGGCATAAAATCAAGAAATGGTCGTTCCAGGTTTACTTCGGTCACAAAGTGAAGGAGAAGGGTTTGTCTTAGGGAGGGAAGCGAAGAAAGTGTTGAGGCCAGAATAGTTGATTCTGGAAGTATGGGTGTTTTGCGACTTGTATCCGAAAGTTGAACTGGCGAGCTGAATGGAAAGCTACCAGGTGATTTCTGGATGTGTATTGTTCTCCTGACCAAAAACTTGCCCTTTGGTGGAAATAGGTGAAACCTATTTATACAAGTCGTAATGAAACGTACCCTGGCCTCATAAGAAGTGGAAACGGTTGAGTAATGGAAGAAAGTGGTAACGGGTAACGCCTGGAATTGATGTTTCCATAATGAAGAAAACGTTTCACCATTACTTCTTGTATTTACTAAGCGCCTCACTCTTACGAGACTTTCTTGTAACGAGCATATTGCACGCCGCACGCTGTAAACCGCCAGACCAATACCCTGATGAGTATCCCCCAGTTTGTGACATGCTTTGATGTCTCGAATGTTTTCGTGGATAACGTGTAGTAGGTTTCTACGTGTGGCATGGTAGCATGCCAGTGGCCGTGGCATAGAGACGTGCTAGTAGCTGTGGCATGGTGGGATGCCAGTAGCCGTGGCGTAGGGACGTGCTAGCAGCTGCGGCATGGTAGCATGCCAGTATCTGTGGCATAGCGACGTGCTAGCAGCTGTGGCATGGTTGCATGCCAGTAGCTTTGGCATAGCGATGTGCTAGCAGCTGTGGCATGGTGGCATTCCAGTAGTCGTGGCATAGCGACGAGATAGTAGCTGTGGCATGGTGGCATGCCAGTGGCCGTGTCATAGCGACGTGCTAGAAGCTGTAGCATGGTGGCATGCCAGTAGCCTTGGCATCACAACGTGCTAGAAGCTGTGGCACGGTGGCATGCCAGTAGCCGTGGCATAGCTAAGTGCTAGAAGCTGTGGCATGGTGGCATCCAGTAGCCGTGTCATAGTGACGTGCTAGAAGTTGTGGCATGGTGGCATGCCAGTAGCCGTGGCATAGCGAAGTGCTAGCAGCTGTGGCATGGTGGCATGCCAGTAGCCGTGGCATAGCGACGTGATAGTAGCTGTGGCGTGGTGGCATGCTAGTAGCCTTGGAATAGCGACGTGCTAGCAGTTGTGGCATGGTGGCATGTCCAACATGCTCGCGCATTTTTTAGGCGCGGTTTAGTTAGGGGTTTTGGCATAAACCACGGAATTTGGTGTTGTATCCAATTTAGGGTTTGGCGGCACAAACCAAGGGATTTGGCGTTGTGGCCAAAAGTCGACACGACTCTTGCGGTTTGGTAGCGAGTTTGGACGGACGATATTTGCATCTCAGGAGAAAAGATGGCCATTGATCGTGCCCGCATCTTGTTTGCATAGCGATATTGGCAACGTGTTGGTGGTATGCCAGTGGCCACGGTATAGCAGTATCCTAGTTGCAGCGTGGCCAAAGTATCGTGAACGAGTTTGGTTGTAAATTGCCCAAAATAGGATTTAGTGTGTTGAAACCCTAATTAACGCGTGTAGTATGCGTGTGCCGCGTTTTGGAAGCTAGCATGTTTTGAGAAACTAGCTTAGTATAGCGACTTCTTTTGAGTTCGTGGCAGGTTTGGAGCAACCTGATTGGTCGTCGGAAAGTGGGTCCAAAATGCTAGGGGCGTGGCTACGCTTCCAACATGCGGTGGCGGTTTTAAAGTGACCTGATTGGTTAATGGTAAGATGCCGGCCGCACTTTTAGCGCGCTGCAGCGAATTCGGTCGCCTAGCTTGGCTAGGCATGGTTTCGACCAACGGGGTCTAGTATATGGTGCGAGGCGCAAAACCTTAATTTGCAATTTAGTTAGGTTTATGAGTTTTTTTGCGAGTTATCACAATGATTAGATGGATTTTCGTATGTTGTCACAAAAATCTTTACCTACAGAATGCAATATGCTTTCTGTCTGAGGCTTTCATGCAACGCCTTAATTTTGGTACTTGGAGGTTTCATGCTACTCAGCTGCGAGTGAACATAACTCCGTCATGCCGTACCGATTTAAGGGTTCTGCTGAGGAACATAGCACGGGAAAGTACTCAGCGAGTCTAGTATTGGCGAGGCGCCAGAATTTAAAGTATATTGAGCGGTTCAATAAATGCGTCGGTGGAGAGGCTAGTACTCCCAACACCGCTTCCATGCAGAGTGACGTCACATCTGATGCAAGGTTTTACGATTTTAACCCTAAGTTAAAAACCACCATCAACATTAAGTTTCATGCTTAGCACGCAACAATACCATTGTTGCGAGGTAAGCATGAGATGGTGACAGGCGAGAGTAAAATCGAGAGAGCAAGACGTGACGAGATTGTCGAGAAAATTCAACTAACCTTTAGTGGAAGGTGTTAGAAACTTGTGATCCTTGTGCCAGAGGATTTTGCATAGATTCACTTTAACCATGGGGCGTTGGTACCGTTAGCTTGAAGTAGAGGATGGGCGACTTGGGCGCGATTTGGACGGAAATTGGCTTCGCGCGGCTTGGGCGCGACTTGGCTTGGCGTGGCTTAGACGCGACTTGGCTCGGCGCGGCTTGGGAATGGCGTGGGTGCGGCTTGGACGCGACTCGGCTTGGGCGCGGCTCGGCTTGGGCGCGGCTGGGGCTTGGGCGCGGCTCGGCTTGGGCGCGGCTCGGCTCGGCTTGGGCTTGGACGTAGCTCGGACGCAGCTTGGCTTGGGCGTGGCTCGGCTTGGCTTGGACGGAAGGCGCAAACATAGTGGCGTTGCCTTGGCCGCGAAATGGTTGTGTCATGGAGCATTACCTCCGCGGGCCCGATTGCCTTTTTCGGGCGTAGTTCAAACAAGAAACCTTCTTCCGTCCTAATTCTAAAAGTGTTGTGCTTATAAAAGGAAACCTTCTTTCACCCAAACTCCAAAGGAATATACATATAAAGGTTGCCGCACCTCTCGTATTTTTTGTAGTATTGGTTTTGTTTCCACATCTCCGGGTTAGCAACAAAGCAGAGAAGTAGGCGAGCGTATTCCAGGTATGTGCTCCAACGTTTTTTTTTTTTGTCGGCGCAAACCCTAGCCATAGATATATTCTCCATGAACCCATAGAAATACATTTGTATGAATGATTCTTCCTTGCTAGCAGTATCATAGTAATATTAGCCGTCGCGTCGATGGTAAGAAAAACCAAGTATTATGCAAAATGTGTGTGCGTGAATAGGTTGCCGTCATTAGTTTTCTTCTCGTGAAAACCTAGTTTCAGGGTTTCGTTTCCCTTTTGTGGCCGTGCGAAAACATCCCTCTCTCGGCCGCAAGCATGTTCTCGTAACTTGACCTAGGTTGCACTTTCCGCGACCTTGCCTGTTTCCCGTGGTATTTCCTAGTTTTGGCCAAGAGTGCGACATTCACGTATATCCCATTGAGCGGCATCAGTACTCATTCTTTTAGTTATGAATGCCATGACATGTGGCCAAAGAGAAATTTCCGCGACGAATGTGTTGTTGTTCATAACCGACTTTGTTAAGACTTAATGTACGCTTTTCTCCAAGAAAGTAATTCTTCGTTTTGCTTCGTTGTAGTTACTTCGAAATCATAAAGAATTTTGTTAAGATGTCAACCGAGAAAAGTCTTGCTACTACCTCGAAAAACGTCGGAAACTCCAAGCCAAACATAGATGATGAATTTTTTACAAAGTCTTCTTCACCTAGGAAAACTCATCCCAAATATGTGGCGATTCTTCTGACCGGTTCAGAAAATGAAGGAGAGGTCCAGTCGGTTCGGCCGGGGAGCATAATAAGATTATGCCTGCAGAGGAAAGAGTATCCTGCTTCTCCCATCGACTTCAAGATCTGTCAGAGTCCGTTGCGTTCTTTTGAGAAGTGGATGAAATTTATGATAAGTCAAGATGGTGTGAGGGCCAATTTGACCAAAGCGCAAATCATTGGAGCTGTCACGGCTTCTGCAACACTTCAATTTAGGAATGACACCCCGGGCTTGATCACATTTGTCTCCAGATGGTGCCCAGATACTCATACCGCCATATGCAGATGGGGTGAAATGACCATCTCTTTAGAGAGTGTAGCTGTCTTGCTGAACCTTCCCATAACAGGGAATCTTGACATCACATTATCCGACGATGAAGAAGAAATATATGCCACTCTTTTAAAGAAGTCAGAAGGATTCGTTCGGAAGGATTACGAGACGAAATGCTTCTATAGATGGTGGGTGTCTGAGTGGTTCCCTGATGAGCCGGATTCCGACCTAGCTTTAGACGACACTCTTCATGTTGCTGCATTTTTAGCACTGTGGCTGTCCAGATATATTTTTGATGACGACTCTGGTAAAAAGGAGATAAGGCGAGGGCTTGTTAAATTTGTCATCAAACTGGCGAAAGGCGTCGTTCTTCGTATTGGCGGCTTGTTTCTTGGTTCTTTGTATACCCATTTGGATCATTTGGTCGTGGATATGTATGCTTAGAATGGTTATATGAAAGTGGACTCGTATGTTCACGTCGTTTTTCTCCAGGCATGGATGTGGGAGCATTTTACAAAATATGCTCCCAAACTGTTGGCTCCACTTCATGAGTCCTGCGGCGACTCTCGAATACTGCGCTGGTCTACTAAGCGTCCAAGATATGGAGTGCAGCTCATTGATTTTCTTGACAATGCCTACGCTGTTAGTTTCGTCCATGGGCTCCAGTTCATTCGTATATAATTCATCCGAACACTTTCGCCGCTGCTCCGAACTTGAATTTTCTTTCTTCCGGAGAGAATACGAGTGTTGGATAAATCGTATTTATGCGGAGTTGCATCCCTGGACACGTGCCATCTTTCTTCCGGGGATGTTTCAAGGAGGTCCCTTATAATATTGACATGGCGGCTCGGCATATGGGTTTTGACCAAGGGGTCCCATTTATTGGTCAGCCGGTTCTCCGGAAGAGTCGTTGCCAGCTGTTCTTAATGCCAGTGTTCTCGCGCCAGGTAAAAGCCTCCCTTTCCTTCTCCCAGATCGAAGTCCAGTGACAACCCCTAGGTACAACAAGTTCCGGCAGGATGAGTTTCTCTCCATACATGGGTTTGCGGGAGATGTTGTGGAGAATACTCGTGGCAAGCCTTCCTCTGTGACTTTAGTGGAGCATCCGTTGTTGAGAGAACCTTCTTCTGCTAAGTGAAAGTCTCTCAGTCTGGATGCGGGACGTTCTCAAAAAAAGGAACGAAGGTCCAAAAACCGTGCGGGTGGTTTCGGTCGGACACGGAAGTTTCCGTGACCTTCAATTCTTCCAATATACGTGTATCTATGACTCCCTACTAATTTTGACTGATTTACACAAGTCTTCTATTTTTGTTGCCGAACATCTTTTCTTCTTTCATAACTCAGGGTCTTGACAACACAAACGCCTTTGCTAGGCTTGCACAAAAGTTGCCTAATAAGTTTCCTGAGGATGCAGGAGAATCCGAAGAAGAAGAAAGCTCGGGATCCAACGGTGATGAAGAAAGTGCTTCTGAAAGTAACGCTGAGTCTTTCTCCGGCGATTCCGCAAATGAGTTGGTAAGTTTCCGTATTTTCCTCCCCCTTCTTCTCTTTGCTTTTTAAAACAAAACTGACTCGTAATGTTGCAGGGAGGAATTGTTTCTGAAGATGGCCTTGAGGTGGAGACTCGCCACGACGAAGGTCCAACCGTGGAAGCCACGCCTATTAGTGATTTGGAAATGAATGTTGATAACTCTGAGACCCATATGGTGGAAAGTAATCCAGCGACCATTGGCGCAATCGTAGTCAGGAATACTTTGCCGGTAACAGATTCGGTTGCGGGCGCCATTTTTGTGCCTCCATATTTTACTCCTCACGAAGTCCATGTGTTGATTGGAGGCTTCAGTGTACCATCTAAGCATGCAGAGTTGTATACCAGGATATGGGAAAATATGGTCATATTTCCACGACCAAAAAACTCACTAGACGATTTGCATTGGTCAAGCGTGTGGAAGAAGCTCTATCTTCAATTCACCATATGTGCAACGTGAATGGCCACACTGTTTCCGAAGATGTGGTCTCAAGCTGGAAGTTTCACCGGGATATGTGTGTATATTTTGAGTTTAATTCCTCCTGGTTCTGCAAGGGCTTTTATGAGATCCAAATACTGCAGGATGAAACGCTTGATGGTTCTTCCACGGATTTGATTAATCATCAGGAGGCAGAAGTTGATAAGTTGTCCCAGGAGTTGGAGAACTTATCTCAGGAATTGAAGCTGAAGCAGGCGGCTCTTCAAAATATGAAGGACGCTTTCTCCAAGAAGAACAAGTCGTTGTTGAATGATTTCCCTTGAGCGTTTTATTTTCTGAACTTTCTTTCCTTAGGTTTTTTTTTTTGAAATGTGAAGAAACGCCTAGTTTGTGGTTTGGTTTTTCCTGGTTTTGGATTGATAGATGATTGCTCATTATGAGAGTTTTGGATTATTTTGGAATAATGGTTTTTTGATATGTTAAAGTATGAATTGCAAGTGTAAGTAGCAAATCATCTGGGAAAATTGTGAAACCGTGAATATTGCATGACGGTGGAAAGCATGGGATGAAATTTGGGAATAACATGGTGTTTGGTTTCAAAGCGGAAACCCAAAGTAATCGGTTATGTATTTTGCCTGACCAGACTTACTTGATTTATGGTCCCTTCAAACAAAACGGATCCCAGGGCGTAAGTCCGCGTTTTATGGGCAACGTCGTCTTGCCCGCGAAAAGTCCCCAGTTGTTCCCCGTTGTGTGATTGTTGATAATTGTTGATAACTGAGCCGTCGATCCTGAGTGGATTCTCTGCTCCCCTCTTCCGAAATCTGAGTTGAAAGATGAAATCTGGAATTGGAAATTGATATTGTAACCGAAAGATTAATCTCCCACTGTGGTCGCCAATTGTTTGTAGGTGAAAACCGTTTCTGCTGGTTTCGGTAATTTCGTGTGAGTGCGGGTGAGAAACGAATCAAAACCCAAAACAATGTACTGCACGTGAGTACTTTTTATTCGAGAGATCAATCTATACAACCCTGGACTAAGCCAAGAATGGACGTTCCAGGTTTTCTTCGGTCACAAAGTGAAGGAGAAGGGTTGGTCTTAGGGAGGGAAGCGAAGAAAGTGTTGAGGCCAGAATAGTTGATTCTGGAAGTATGGGTGTTTTGCGACTTGTATCCGAAAGTTGAACTGGCTAGCTGAATGGAAAGCTACCAGGTGATTTCTGGATGTGTATTGTTCTCCTAACCAAAAACTTATCCTTTGGTGGAAATAGGTGAAACCTATTTATACAAGTCGTAATGAAACGTACCCTGGCCTCAAAAGAAGTGGAAACGGTTGAGTAATAGAAGAAAGTGGTAACGGGTAACGCCTGGAATTGATGTTTCCATAATGAAGAAAACGTTTCACCATTACTTCTTGTATTTACTAACCGCCTCACTCTTATGACACTTTCTTGTAACAGGCGTATTACACGCCGCACGCTGTTAACCGCCAGACCAATACCCTGATGAGTATCCCCCAGTTTGTCACATGTTTTGATGTCTCGAATGTTTTCGTGGAAAACGTGTAGTAGGTTGCTACGTGTGGCATGGTGGCATGCCAGTGGCCATGGCATAGCGACGTGCTAGTAGTTGTGGCATGGTGGCATGCCAGTAGTCGTGGCATAGCGACGTGCTAGCAGTTGTGGCATGGTGGCATGCCAGTAGCCGTGGCGTAGCGACGTGCTAGCAGCCGTGGCGTAGCGACGTGATAGCAGCTGTGGCATGGTGGCATGCCAGTAACCGTGGCGTAGCGACATGCTAGCATCTGTGGCATGGTGACATGCCAGTAGCCGTGGCATAGCGACGTGCTAGAAGTTGTGGCATGGTGGCATGCCAGTAGCCGTGGCATAGAGACGTGCTAGAAGTTGTGGCATGGTGGCATGCCAGTAGCCATGGCATAGAGACGTGCTAGTATTTGTGGCATGGTGGCATGGCAGCACGTCGCTATGCCATGGTGGCATGCCAGTAGCCTTGGCATAACAACGTGCTAGCATCTGTGGCATGGAGGCATTCCAGTAGCCTTGGCATAGCGACGTGCTAGTAGCTGTGGCATGGTGGCAATGCCAGTAGCCGTGGCATAGCGACATGCTAGTAGCTGTGGCATGGTGGCATGTCAATGGCCGCGGCATAGCGACGTGCTAGCATCTGTGGCATGCCAGTAGCCGTGGCGTACCGACGTGCTAGCAGTTGTGGCATGGTGGCATGCCAGTAGCCGTGGCATAGCAACGTGCTAGTAGCTGTGGCGTGGTGGCATGCCAGTAGCCGTGACATAGCGACGTGCTAGCAGTTGCGGCATGGTGGCATGGCCAACATGCTCGTGCATTTTTTAGGTGAGGTTTAGTTAGGGGTTTTGGCATAAACCATGGAATTTGGCGTTGTAGCCAATTTAGGATTTGGAGGCACAAACCAAGGGATTTGGCGTTGTGGCCAAAAGTCGCCATAACTCTTGCAGTTTGGTAGCGAGTTTGGACGGCCGAGATTTGCATCTCAGGAGAAAAGATGGCCATTGATCATGGTCGCATCTTGTTTGCATAGCGATATTGGAAACGTGTTGGTGGTATGCCAGTGGCCACGACATAGCAGTATGCTAGTTGCGGCGTGGCCAAAGTATCGTGAACGAGTTTGGTTGCAACTTGCCAAAATTAGGGTTTGGTGTGTGGAGACCCTAATTAACGCGTGTAGGATGCGTGTGGCGCGTTTTGGAAGCTAGCACATTTGGGAAGCACGTTTTGAGAAACTAGCTTAGTATAGCGACTTCTTTTGAGATCGTGGCAGGTTTGGAGCAACCTGATTGGTCGTCGGAAAGTGGGGCCACCATGCTAGGGGCATGGCTATGCTTCCAACTCGCGGTGGCGATTTTGAAGTGACCTGATTGGTTAATTGGAAGAGGGCCGGCATGTTAGGGCGCGGCCTCACTTTTATCGCGCTGCGGCGAATTTGGTTGCCTAGCTGGGCTAGGCACGGTTTCGACCAACGGGGTCTACTATATGGCGCGAGGCGCAAAACCTTAATTTGCAATTTAGTTAGGTTCATGAGTTTTTTTGCAAGTTATCACAATGATTAGATGGATTTTCGTATTTTTTCACAAAAATCTTTACTTACAGAATGCAGTATGCTTTCTGTCTGAGCCTTTCGTGCAATGGCCTTAATTTTGGTACTTGGAGGTTTCATGCTACTCAGCTGCGAGTGAAAATAAGTCCGTCATGCCGTACCGATTTAAGGGTTTTGTTGAGGAACATAGCACAAGAAAGTACTCAGCGAGTCTAGTATTGGCGAGGCGCCAGAATTTAAAGTATATTGAGCGGTTCAATAAATGCATCAGTGGAGAGGCTAGTACTCGCAGCACCGCTTCCTTGCAGAGTGACGTCACATCTGATGCAAGGTTTTACGATTTTAACCCTAAGCTAAAAACCACCATCAACAACAGGAAAGGGCGGAAGCTAAGATAAAGGTTCAAGAAGATGGTAATCTTAGCAGTTAATCCAACTTACGGTTGGAAATCCTGGCCGTAAATTTCCTTGGAAAGTTAGTATCATATTATACTCAAACAAGAATCTGATAAATTAAGAATCAAAACGCTAGTATCCATTTATTCAAGGTTAAGTCTGCATAATGAAAAGTAAGTCTGAAAAGTAAATCACTCAAATCCATAACCTAAAACATGCTAAAAGTCTGCATAAACATAAGCTGGAATGACTTAAACAAGTACATAACTTACAATCATCCACTACGACCAACAATCGAAGGAACATCCTCAGAAGATGATGAAGAACTGTTGGGAGTTTGGGAAAGACTTATCCAATCATCCTCGGTGTTAGTATAGAGATCATCCTTCGCTGGATTATATAACTCCAGAAGCCTGAGAATCAGTGTTCTTTGTTCCTCGCAATCCAAATGTAAAACCTCCTCAATGTTACGTCTCAGTCCCCTGGCAATCCACTTAGCTCTCTTGACCTATTTTCACATCATTCAATTAATAGTGGTACATAATTTGAGAAACTTATACCAAAAAAAGAATTATATACTTAGCCTACGTACCATCATCGTAACAATATCACACATTGGTAGTTCCTGGGGTTCTTTCTCCTTTTCAGGGTTCCTAAAAATAATGAAAAACATATCAGAATATAGGATTACGGATTGGAAATAACAGATAACCCGTCTTTTCTACATAATATCGGCTGGGAAAAGTGAGACCTCCTCACCGTAAACATAGTCTCGGCTAATAAATATGCGGACGACCTAACCGTAAACACAGTATCGGCTAGAAATTACAAATAGTTAGGAAAATTTATTTACGATTAGGAAACTCCCAGTCGAAACACTCATCCCTCAATTTTACTCTGCAAACACAGGACGACTCACGGCTGGGAAAGTCCCCAACGTAAATGTATTTCACGGTTGAGATCTCAAAGTTTCCTAACCGCATGAGACATTAACGGCTGAGAGTTCTTGATGTCCCAACCGTTAGGTATACATTACGGCCAGGACGATATGATATCCCGGCTGTAAACGCTTCATAAAACCTTTTTTGGAAACCCTAAAATCATGATCGAACCTATTTTTACAATCTAATGGTAAAATAACTGGTGGGTTTTTCGATTCTTACCTAGTAGGAATCATTTGTGGAGGATTCGCATGTGTTTGAACAGATTGGTTCACCACAGGAGGATTTGAAGGTGTTTGAAGAGATTGGTTCACCACATCTCCATAAAAAAAGAACATCCATAACTTGCCCTAATTCAGAATCAGGGTTCAACCGGCCGGATCGCTGCCATCTTGAGAATCAATGGGGAAGAGAGGGAGATATTATTAGGTTTTTGAGAGTTTTTTTTGAGAAGAAGAAGAATAAAGAAAATGAATGGATTTTGATGTTTGGTTTGATTTAGGATTAAGATTAGTATTAGGTTTTGATTTTAAATTATTTATTTATAAAGGATAAATCTGACTTTTCAATCACTCAAGTCTCCCCTTATTTATAATTTGCCAATCCAAAAAAATTAAGCCCCGAAATGGTCAACCCTTTAAGCCCCAGTAATAGGGTTCTAAAAAAACGATTACAATGAGCTTTAAATAAATCATGTTTGTTCACCCAAATATAAGTTGGATAAATTTTCCTACTTAATGTTCAAGGAATCAAGGGACACATGTGAACTAATAAGTGATAAACATGCCACATTTTGACTAACCACCTGTAGTTTCTCTCACATGGGAAAAAAAAAGACCGAGTGCTGAAGTTTGGTTTCTCATCTCTTCCTCTCATAAGTGATAAATTTGCCTACTTAATGTTCATCGTAATCTACAACATTTTTTCTCTCCTCTTCTCGTTCATTCTTTTGGTTTTTTTTTTCCTTCTTTCTCATTTTTAAGATCTCTGTTTTCCAATTTTTCTTCTCAATAACTTTGTGTTTGTAATGTCAAACTCACTAAAAATTTCGATGGTTTTTACATTGTTTGAATGATTTGCAGGTGTGTACACCGTGAAGTAACCAGACACGTGGAGGATGATTAGAAGCTGGAGCAAGATAATAATAAAGCAACGCAATACACTACATCAATTTCAAGAGTGCTTAGAAACTAAACAAATATCATTTTTTTAATAAACAAGTATCCCTTTTCCCTATAAAAACAGAGAAGATAAAGAGGAGAAGGGGGAGATTTTAGGTTGGCTGAGAAGGGGAGTAGAGATTGAAGGTTGAAGAGCCTTCGTTCCCAATACCTTCGTTCCCCATCACTCTTACTGAATTTCACTTTTAATGGAGTTAATCAATCATGCAACACCAATGAAAAATAATAATACCCATCTTTCATTTACCAGTGGATGTAGACACACCGTTGTCGAACCACGTTAATTATTTGTGTGAATCTCTTATTTCCTTATTCATATGTTACCCCCTTTTTACTGTTTTATGGTTTTAATCAAGATCCAATGATCTTGTCCTTTTGAATTTTCTACCAGAAAAATGGTGTTCACAGCAGGAAAAATAATGAAGAGATGATGATCCATCCAAAATTGTTATAGAGTGGAAAATGTTGGATAAACTTCAACATTAAGCCTAAGATAATATCTAACAAGTTGGTTAGGATAAGAAAAGTCAATTGATGTAATCCTAAGGGAATTAGAAGTCATTTAGTTCTAGGAAAAGGAAAGACATGTAATAAGGTAATAGGACTAGGAAAAGGAATTCATAGTTCTATATATATATGATCACCAAAGTTGTGGTTGATCATATGAGCAAGATTAGAGCTTGTGTTTAGTTTTGAGAGATTTTCTAAACATCAATAAAGAGAGTTGTCTTTATATAAGCTAAGTTTCATCTTGCAGTTGCCATTCAAAAATAGATCATCTACATAGACTGCAATCACAAGAAGCGTTCCCTTTTCTTCTCTTATGTATACTGATGTTTCTTTAGAGCACTTAACAAATCTGATTTCTCTTAAGATTTGATCTAACTTTGTATTCCAGGCTCGAGGAGCTTGTCTTAGACCATATAGAGCTTTTGATAACTTATAAACCTTATGCTCTCGTCCTTTTACTTCAAAACCTTCTGGTTGTTCAACATACACATCTTCTCGCAATTCACCATGTAAGAATGTTGTCTTAACGTCTAAGTGGTGAATTTCCCATGAGTTTGATGCTGCTTCTGCTATTAAGAGACGAATTGTCTCTAGTCTAGCAACTGGTGCGAAAACTTCATCAAAGTCTATGCCTGATTCTTGAACGTATCCCTTAGCTACAAGTCTTGCCTTATATTTGTTGACAGTACCATCAGCATTCCATTTTATTTTGAAGATCCACTTAAGACCAATCACTTTTACCCCACCTGGCTTATCAACTAGAAACCAAGTCTTGTTTCTGTTGATTGAGATAATTTCTTCTCTACATGCTTGTGTCCATTTAGTCGAGACCTTTGCTTCCTGAAAATTCCTTGGTTCATCATTAACAGAAAGTAGCATAATCTCACATTCTTCTGCAGCTTGAAGAACATAATCCTCCATATACTGTGGATTTTGTATCTGTCTTGTTGATTTTCGCAGTGGAATGGGTTGAGTTATTTCATCGATCTCCTCTTCTTCTTCTTCTTCTTCTTCTTCTTCTTCTACTTCTTCGTTATTCTCAGTGTTTTCATTATTCTCTTCTTCTTCTTGATTAACATCATTGTTTCCATTGGTATTGATGATTATGGGTCCTTCGCCTTCATCAATAACTTGACCCCATCTCATGTGAAACATTCCTGGATCCCTACTTGGTCCATCATTAGTTTCTTTCCAGTTCCAGTTTGCTTTTTCATCGAATACCACATCTCGACTCACTATCACTCTTTTCGTTGTTGGATTGAATAATCTGTAAGCTTTGGATCCAGTCTCAATTCCTAGATTCACAAGAGTCTGAGATCGATCATCCAGTTTCTTAAGAGTTGCAGAATCAACTTTTGCGTATGCTTTGCAACCAAACACTCTTAAATGATCTATGTTTGGTTTTCTCTTTCGCAAACTTTCATATGGAGTCATGTCTTTCAGAGCTTTCGTAGGTATCCTGTTTATTAGGTATGTGGAGTGTCGTACAGCTTCTCCCCATAGATAATTAGGTACCTGCATAGCCTTTAAAGAACTTCTTGTCATCTCCATTAGAGTTCTGTTTCTCCTCTCCACCACTCCGTTTTTTTGTGGTGTATATGGTGTTGTGAGTTTCCTTTTGATTCCATTTGACTCACAGAACTTGTTGAACTCTAAGGAAGTGAACTCTCCTCCTCTATCAGTTTTAAGCATTTTGACCTCCTCTTTTAACTCCTTTGTTTTCTTCATCAAGGATTCTTTCTTCATATGCTTTCAATCTTCCAATTATATCTTCATAGCTAGTCTTCTTTAAATCTAAGACTTGTTCGAGAGAAGCTATGATATGAATATACTTGGATCTTGATAAACTATTGAGAAACTTCTTTACTAGTTTATCTTCATCAATGGATTGTCCAAGTGACGCAGCTTTTGAGGCAATCTCTGATAGCTTTCCTGCAAAGCTATCAATAATATCAGTGTCTTTCATCTTCACCCTTTCAAATTCAGACATTAAGGTTTGCAGACGGGCTTCCTTAACTCGATCATCTCCGAGATTACGTGCCTTTATTGCATCCCAAATTTTCTTTGAAGTTTCCTGTTCACCAACTTGTAAAACAAGACATTCTGGTATTGCTTGAAAGAGTAATCCAATGGCAACATTGTTTTTGTCTGGGTCCAATGTACCAGGATCAATTGTTTCCCAAACTTTATAGATTTTCATCAGTACCTTCATTCTCATGGCCCATACTGTGTAGTTTGTGGCGTTGAGGATTGGAACTTGTATTGATGGTGGCGTGAACTGTTTTGCACCCACAATAGTGGTTTCGTTTTCCATGGCTCAGAAAAAAGATCTGATAACAATTGATCCTTTCCCTTCAATTTCTACAGAAGATCCATCCCCAAACTTCACTTATTACCTTGGCATAGAAGTCCATCAAGGAGTAGATGGGATTCAGATTAAACAAGAAGCTTATGCAAGGAGAATTCTGAAAGAAGCAGGATTTGAAACTTGTAATCCAACTAAGATACCAATGCAGTTTGGACTTAAAGTTTAAAATGCACAAGAAGAAGCAGAGATTGATCCAACAAGTTATAGAAGAAAGGCATCCAACAGAAAATATCACTGGGTTTTTTAATTCAATGTCTTCTAAATTTATGCAGTTCAAATCTTCTCTGAAGATTTTAATTTTTATGTATTCTCGTGAAAAGAAGAAGAAATTGGATTGGTGACTCAGTGTTGAATGTGTAAGTGACCCGTGACTGAATCGATTTCGACCCAGATTCCATCTTCTTCTTCACCCGAATCTCTGCTAGTGTAAATCCGTAACTTAGCAATTTATATTATCTTCTTCTGCAATTGATCAAACATGATCATTTTTCAAGCTGAAAATCAATGGGTTAAATTATAAAAGCTTCAGTTCCATCAAATTAGTAGAGATATTTGTCTTTTTTTTTCTTTTGTATTTTGAACGAAAATGATACTAAAATGGATCGATTATGATCGAATCAATGTAGTTTTTGATGTACTTTGAATATGAAATCTGTTCGTTTGATTATGCTTGGTAGAAATTGAGTAACAATTAACAATTTCTTTGATTGTCTCATAAATAATCCAAATTTTATGAAATTGTGGTTTAAAAAAAATTGGGACAAAGCTTGTGACGGACAAAATACATGCAAGTCATCGTATAGAAGGCCTCCTACAATCGGCCAAATAGTCATCGTATAGAAGGCCTCCTACAATCGGCCAATTAAAAGGTACGAATTGAACATCTGATTGATTTAGAGAAAGATGAAAGTCCAGAATGGGTTTGTCAGCCAAAGAGAAAGAGAGGTCGGTAGGTGCTGGTGGCTTGGCAGTAGAGAGGATTGGGATTACAGAGAGGAAGAAATGGGAAAGTGAAATTGGTGGGTGACTTTTCTTTCACCGGAAAATATGATAAATGGCTTCCCTTGGATGTTAAACATAAAGACCCAGCTTAGGTGTGTTCAAGTCAAACTTGCTTCTTTACTTCCAAATGTGAACAGCTCCGCACAATGAATTTGTCTTCCATGCCCATTTTCTCACGTGCTAGGCTTTTACTTTGACCCATTTCTTAGCCATTTGTTTGCTCCATTAACTCAGGCAAGTCCAACAGTACGGCTGCATATTTCTGCTTTTGCTTACAGATTCCGCACATCGTGTTGCAACGTTTCCACTCTATTTAGTTCTTCTACCGACCACACTTCTCCTAGTTCACCTACATACCCAGACAAACATCAATTAGTATTTACCAGATATAATTATTAAAGTCTCGAAAATGCACAATTTGACGCAAAATTAAACGAATAAAACACTTAGGATGTAACAAAAGATAACAAAATGATCTAGAAATATGCATTATTAGGCACCGATCAAGGGACACCGTCGATACTGATGATGAGGATACGCCACGGTGCTTTAAGTGTAAAGGTTTTGGTCATTTTGCTAATGATTGTCCAAATCGTAGAAAATACACTGGGAACAAAGGTCTTGCTGCAACTCATGACGAAATGTCTGATCACTATGATTTAAATGAAGATGAAAAGTCAAGTGTTGTGCTCCTTGGTGAAAATATTGATTTTGACAATTGTAGCAATACGTACATCAATCTTGATATTCTTCCTGGAGAAACTTCTTCAACCACTTTGGAGGATAAAATGGATTTTTCCCTGTCTACTGAAAATTATATCTCACATGTTTCAGATACCTCAATTTGTTTAGCAGCGTGCTCAGCTATGGTGTCTGAACCATCCTCCAAATTAACATGTTTTTATTGTACTCTTAAGAGCCATGAACTCTCTAAATGTTTCAAGTACAAACATAAAATAAGATATGTCAACAAACTTCAACAGAGAGCAAATCGATTAGCAAACAATCTCAAACTTGTTCAGATATCGAATTCATCTGAGTTATGCAAACTCAACACGTCTCTGAAGAAGATAATTTCTAAAGAAAAAAATAGACCTCTACATAAAAGAACAAGGTCTAAACATTATGTGAAAAAGGGTATCAAGAATTTCGTACAAGAAATGTATGGTGGTCAGATTATTGTTCACCCCAACACAGCTTAATTTTGTTGAAGGTGCATCTTGTATCATGTGCCCGGTTTTAAAGAGACAAGAGATGAGCACAGATCAGGCTTTAGGAAAAGAAAATTCTTGTCTTATTTATTTTTTTTCTTTCTTCTTTGTGTTTTTCTGGAATTGTGTTAATCTTTTCATATCATAAATTGGTATTGAAAAGGATTTCCCTTCTGATCACTGAAAGAGGGTTAAAATCGATAATTCTACCTTTTTCAGGGTTATGAATTGGTCGCACGTGAATCCTACTCTGTATATAGGTTCAGTAACCCTACATTCCTTTTTCCTTCCCTGAAAACTCTTTTTATCACAAGATTGCTTGTAGAGCTTTAATTGTGTATTTCTCTCATAATTCCATATTTGAATGGAGACTCCAAGCATCATATCTTCAGATGGAAAAGATGTTAATATGATTGTTAAGCCATCAATCGTGAAGGAATAGATAAATCTCATTCCTCTAAAACTTTAAAGAGAAAAGGAAGAATATGAAGAAACCAAGGGTTATCCCCTATAATCTTCAGAAGTTTTATGGTGTTCTTGATGAGTTGAAGGAAACAAGGAAGGAGATTCAAAAAATAAAGGCTATTGTTCTAAGAACTCTTGAAATTCAGAAGGCCCTGGTTCGGCATCAGTCAAGAAGGTTTGTTGGAATTGACTCCTTTCTTCATGAACCTTATGTTCCAATGGTTGTTGTCTTGTTGACGACAAGGAGTTCGGGGACGATATAGAATTTTTCAAAGGTCTTAATGTCTAGGAAACTTCTTATGATAATTTATTCTTGTGTTTTAAGAAGGATAACTAGGGTTTAGAATAAGAATTATTGTGATTAGACATAGCTATTGCCAACGATTTTCATCTAGCAACGTTTTAGATTTATTTATTTATTTATTTAAATTATAAGTTATTTGTAAGATGATTTTTGCAGTATTAATCATTATTGGTTTCATATATTGAAAATAATTTTATGAATGGGTAGCTTCACCACAACAATATTTTACCAATTGGTTGATATGGAACCTCTCTGAATCGAGCGTCTAGCTGAAATATTCATTGCTTAAATGATGTCTAAACACAAAGGATATATTATGTACTCCCTCATGTCCTTGTACGAGTGTCCACATGTGCCACTAAATCGGAAAGCTTCGATGACTGCACAAGCATGGAACCCCTCTATAAAAGGAATACCGAACCAGCAGAAGATATCCATGGCAAGAACGTTTAAGCTTAAATAGTTTCATGGAGGAGATTTAGTTCTCAAAGCAACTAAGTGTAATCTTCATTCTACAAGGAACTCCAACTGGGAATGACCTTTCATGATTGTTAAATATGTTGTTGATGGATGATAAGTACTTAATTTACATGTTTAGAATGTCAATTCCATACTTATTTTAGCTATAATTCTTGCATATTACTTGTTATTATGATTATTTGCTAGTTTATGTGTCAAATAAGGTGAATCATCCTAAGAAGAGTGAAAATGGCTGCAAAAGAGCTATAAAGTGGAGTTCTCAAAGATCCATGTGTCTAAAGCCGAAAGAAGTGAAAGAAGTGCGACGAGAAGGAGCAAAGAAGGTCGAAAACATAAGAAGGACTAGAATACCAAGTTCAACTCATACAAATTAAGGATTTCTTATCACCATTTTGAATAGAATTCAATTATGAAGAGAACGGCGAAAGAATGAGGTCATTCCGATTTCGGACGAAGAACTTACGGCCTAAACAGTTGAGACGAAAAATGGCAATCTACAGCACCACTTTCGTCATTGCTAAAGCAATACCGAATGTAACCTTATTTCGGGAAGAGAAGGTGTATTTTAGACACCAACTTTCGGCATTCCTTTAGGGTATTTGACAATGCCGACTGAAACAAACCTATGAGGTCCCTTTTGACGTATTTTGACTTCCAAATCAAGGAAACATGATCCCGGATGGATTCTTATATCTAGATCTCATGAAAACTATATAAGAGGACTTCCACAACAATTAGAAGACATCACATCTCATATTATACTTTTGTTCTTCATAAAATATTCTAGGGTTTACCCCTTTAGGGGGAAACCGGGTAATTGTGTAATAATGAGTTGTTAAACCTTTGTTTATTAAGGATGAATTCAATGTTCTAGACGTGAAGCTTTATTATTATACAAGTTTGTTCGGAGTTTTTATCATCATCGTTTGTCTTTTCTATATTTAGGGTTTTTGAATGATTCTTACATTGATTTGGGAGGCCTACTAGATTAGTTATTGATTGTTCTAAAGCTAGTAGAAGTTATGAGATAAGTAATCGTCGATTGACTCTATACACAAGTAGACATCGCGAGACCTTGCAGAGGGGTTCTGTGGAGCTATTGCGAGTGAAGATAACATCAGAAAGTGGACCTTGATCTAAGAGTTCAACTACTTGGATCAACCTAAATTCACAAAGCTTAAAGCATTCGATTGGATTACACCTTGAGTGATCTACTACTTGGTGGTTCGTTGAATAGAATCTGGTAGTCGAGAACTTCTGTATCCAGTGATAGAAGGAGTTTTGGGGATAACATTGATCTAGATGTTTTCCTACGATTGGTGATGAATGGTTCTAACGAAAGATAGATAAGTATTCTAATCCAGTTATCACTTGGTAACGGCGAAGGATTCCTTGATCATCCCTTTATTTTCTTATTTGTTTCTTTTTATTTATCTTACAACTAATCCCCCATTGTCTTTTACTTTTTTTTTTTCTAATTCAAATAACCTATCAATTACACAGCTCTCTGTGGGAACGATCTCTTACTACCGCTATATTACCAGTTAATTAGTGGGAAATATCTTAATTAATTTGTTGTGGTTACAACACGCATCAATGGGTACTACAAGTTGGTCGACATGAATGGCAAGACAAGTGTGGCAGTAATATAAGAAAGTTGGCTCAAAGCATTTGATGTATGACATATTTGATCGTTTGAGGTATTAGACGTTCGAGAGATGAACGCCCAAAACATCTAAAGTGCATTTAGGATTTTCTTTCATTTGTATTTTCAATTCCTCAATTGATGAACGTCGTGAAATCTAAAGCTCAACTGCACATTATATCCTCCGAGACATATCTATAAGTAGACTAGAAATCTAGACTTATAGTTTTGACAACTAAACTTGACAAACAAGCTTGAGATAGAAACGCTTGCGAGTTCGACCGAGGAGTGTTCTAACAATCTTCCCCTTTGTCAATTTTAGTGACAAAACTATCAATACATGTGGATTACAAAATAAATTAACTTTGTTGCTTCTCATCCAAATGCTTGATTTCCTTGGTTTTTCAACATTCCTTGAATTCTTCGTCATTCCAAGTACTTCAGTGATTCTGAACGTGTTCAACTCAGCATCATAGTTGTTGAAGATCCGTAGCCATAACAATAAGAAAAAAGATGTTCTCGATTATTGTTATACAGTGTCATAGTATTATCACACAGCATCAAAGTTCAATTGTATCACAAATTAGACAATAATATCATGGTGATATGTATCGCTCCCTCTTAGTCTATACTTCATCTCACAATGAAAACCACTCCCCCTTACATAATGATCCGTAAACCATATGTATGGAGTGTGAACTACCAAATAATTCTCCCCCTTTTTGTCAATATAAATTGGTAAAGGCACGAAAACTAGCGGGATCATAATGAAATTCTCAAAGAGATTACTCACCACTAAAAGAGAACATATTAACTTTGTTTCGATGATTTCACATAGTCGAAACTTAATGTATTTATCAAGGAGTTTATAAAGATACAAAAAAACTCCTATAATATTCCACAGCCGCACTCCCACAAAGATTTGGCAATTAAGCACAAGCTCAATTAAGAACTCCCCCCCACAAAATGTCATTTCCCAAAGAACAACAAGAACGACCTTACTTTTACAAGAAAATAAGAATTTTTTTGGACATTAACAAATCACATGGAACATGAATTTATATACAGAAAACTCAATTAAATTAACCACAAAGGAACCTTAATGATTAATTTAATCGGAAATGCTCAACATAAGAAAACTTAAGGAGCCATACATTACTTTCACATAAAAGTGGATCAGGGAAAGATCAATACTGCGGAATATCAAGTCCAAAAGAAAATCCACACAGTCATTCACTTATACAAAACCAACCAGAAAATCAAAACCAAAATAAAACCTCTCATCTCTCATAGAAGTTCAGAGTTCAAGAAATCATAGAAGGGAAACTAAAGGAAACTGACAAAATAAGATTTCTGCTCCTTTGTCGTCTTCAAATATTGCAAAGCTTCCTTCTCCAGCTCTAATTCTTCAATTAATCTGGCAATCTTGGCCTCTTTCTCCTTCACAGCATCACTGGGAAAAGGTACATTCTTATCACGTGTTTCTTGATGGCATCAATTCTCCGACGAAGCCACTTCACATTGAAACCAAGTCTATCAGAATTTTCCAAGTTGTATCCCGATTAAAGAGTACATATTTGGTAACAGTACTTCTATCCCTGGTTCGTATATCATATATAATACGCAAGATAGATCCTACTTGCATTATCAATAAGTAACCACGTTCGGGATCTTTCGTGGTTACGATATGACCATACCTTTCACATATTTTATGATACAAGCTAGCATACCCGGTAGAGATGCTAAATCCACCAACTAATTTATAATACAGGACTGGCTCGTTGAATGGAGGATCAAAAACACCATCCCTGCATTAGGGTATTCGTGCATCACCATGCGAGTCTCAACCATTGGACCGGTTTCTTCAATCTCTGAAGCGATAACAACTTGAGTTTTGGTCACTTAGACGGCTTTAGTAGCAACATCCTCATGACCCTGAAGTGCAGAGATGGTTATTTCACCATTTTGGTTTACAATATTGCTCGTGCCATCGTTATTAGTTCTGTTATCCTCAAATATGTCGTTTTGCACCTATTACGAAAATTATATAAGTTAGATTGCTTTAAGCGTGGAATTCAAATGGAAATCACAAAATTCAGATATAAGTGAACTAACATCATCAAAGTTCTTCATTATACACCGAAGACATAAGAAAATAACGTAAGCTCACAAAAAAGACGTTTTACAGCAAGCTCGCTTGAGGTGATTTTACACTTCCCTGTATAAGACAACGAGCTGGGAGAAATTGGTAAGGAATATAATTTTGAGTTATATGTCATTGTATTCGTATGGATGTACTCTACAACATATCGAAAATTCACAGTAATTGGATAAACAAGCAAAAAGATGTGGCCCAAAACATCGAACTACATGACAGTTAAAACATTTCTGGAAACTTCCTGGAAGTTACCGTTTCACCGATTTCGACCCATAAATATGCTCAAAACCCAAAAAGCTTTTTGTATTAAGCTAGGAAATTTTCACGGGCATAAGAAAATTTGGGTAGATTGCAAAAATATGATGTTGGATGAAGATTTTACAGCGTTTTTGCTAAAAGACTGAATTTCCGAATTTTCTGGTGACGTATTTCGGAAAAATTTCTCGTTCATTCATATTAGCTCTCATTCATTCATCTATAAATCAGAAATTTTATACTTATATCAAGATACATACTTACTTGAGCGGTCTCTGAGTCGTTCGAGGAGTCGGAAATGCTGGTGTTGACACCTCGTCAGATGGACATCCTCCTGTAAGAGGAGGAAAACTGGAGCTTGAGCTTATGCCCAGATATACCTATTATAAATTTTCCATTGGAAGGTTTATTTGGAGTCATCATAAAACTGTTTTATAACGCCTTAGTCATGCAAATCACTGCTAAGAGCTACTCTCTACCAAAATACTCGAGACATCAAACATGTCACAAATGGGGGATGTTCATCAGGGTATTGGTTTGGCGGTTTACAACATGCGGTGTGCAATACATCCATTATGAGAAAGTGACGGCTTGAAGGGAAGAGCGGGCAGTTAACGAGTAAATGAGAAGTGTGAACACAACCGTCCGGTCCTACCTTCACAATAGGGCACGGTTTCTACCACCTTCACACATCTCCACTACTCGATAACTCCCACTTCCTATGAGATCAGGGTGTTCGACTATGACTTGATATAAATATATTTTTTATCTATCTATCAAATAACTAACACAAGTTTCCAGAGAATACAGAGAACTTACAGCTTACCATCTTTTGCAACAAGTTCCATTTTTTGAGAAAATTCATAAACAACCAAACCTTATAGAGCATGTCTCTCTGATCTCAACACCTTCTCAGTTTCCCTTCAAAGATCAACCCTTCTCCTTCATTTTGTGACTGAAGCAAGACTAGAACGACCATTTCTTGGTTTAGGCCAGAATTATACAGATTGATCTCTAAAATCTAAAGTACTCCTGTGCAGTACATTTGTTTAAGGTCTAGACTAGTTTCGCATAGACCTACCCACTTTTACTCTTATCTTTAGAATCAGTTTTTACCCTACTACACCCTGATTCGTGCATAGGTCAGTCACGGCAAACAAGGAATACTAAGATCCATATGATATCCAAATTCCTCATGAATCTCAGCTAAGCTTTCTTCGAACAAGCGTACATGAGCAAACTCACGTGCCTTTCCTTTGTCGCACCTCATGTCATACGGACTAACATTCCTTACACATTTCATGAAACAAGGTGCACTTGGACTTTGTATGAAAATCTCACCAAGGTGAGGCATTATTGTTGCCTCTTCTTCCTTGAAAAAGTTGTTACCAAGGATCATATCAAATTCATTGAAATGCATCACCATAATACTGATTCGGCCACGCCATTCTCCCACTTCAACATTTTCTACAACCATCCCCTTGATTAGTTTAGCTATATCATTCACTGTCTTCATATAGTGATCAGCCCGGTATACTTCCAAACTCAAGTACACTGTCATGGACAAGCTCATACCAGTGTGCGAAGCACCCGTATCGGCCATGCCCTAGAGTCGATGGTTTTGAATGCCAACCTTCACATAAACTAGGCCAGCGCCACTCAGCCTATGCCGTGTTGCTTCCTTGTGTGCTACTATGTTGCATAGTTGAATATGATTAACATGCTTTACCTCATCATTCTCATCTTTCTCACCACCGTACTCAATGACTGTTGCATACAATTTTTATCTCTTAGGACAATCACGCGCAAGGTGAGGACCCTTGCATAGGAAACAACCACCATCCTTGTTCTTTGCAGCTAAAATATCATCCCTTTGATAGTTATTCTCCTTAGAATCAGAACTTTTGCTACTTCCATTATCCTTACACTTCTGGTTCTTCTTATCCTTGACCTTCTGGTTGTCCACTATTTCAATAGTTGAAGGTAGGTCTTTGGAACCCTGCATTCTCACTTCGGCTTGAACCCATGCTTGCAAACCAGACGTAATATTGAAAAGCTTATCTTCCTCAAACATGTTGTGAATATCTAGCATCAGATACTAAAACATTTTGACGTATTCCCATGGTGTACCGATATGCCACAGATTATGCAAGTTCTCTCTGGATATCCAAGCAACATTGATTCGTAAGAATTGATTCTTAAATTCTTCTTTCATGAAATACCATGTCACGATGCATAGAAGAACAGTAATAAAGTCATCATCAGTTCTTGTCCCCCACCACAACTTCGCATCACCTTCCAGGTACATGCTAACAAGAGTGATCGTTTGCTTTTCCGGGGTTCTGGAGGCTTTGAAGTACTGATTCATGTCCCACATGAAATTCTCCAATGCCTTCACATCTCTTGCGCCATAAAACGCCTTAGGTTCAGTAAATTTAATTTTCGTAAAGTCCCCACTGCTACTACCACCCGTAGTAGCATGCTCTGAATTCATCGTACCTACCATTCTCCTTAAGACGCCTAACTCATCAGTTAGATATTTCATGGAGTCTGCGAACATGGCCTTAACAACAACGATTTTTCCTTCCAAATCAGTATGCTTCTTAAATGCAGCCTGGATTGCAACAAGCATATCAGCAGCATAAGTGTCGAATGCTTGAATGTGAGCCATCATTGTAGCATCATTAGGATGGCGTACCGCATCGCCAATCCCGTCTTCCAAGTCCGCTACCCTATCAGTTAAGCACTCTTCTTACCAGCCATTATGATCTAACAATTTCAGGTACAAAAACTCGAGCAATACAGAGTAAATCTTCCAAAAACAAATCCAAAATAAAGAAATTTGTGCTCTGATACCCGAATTGTCACAACTGCAAATGTTCCAAGCAAATTTTTGCGCAACTATGACCCGGAAATATAGTGGTTTAGTGATCTCTTATCACCCACTCGTATTTCACCCTTATAAATTTGCACAAATGCAAACAGCCAACTTCACTAAGTTATGCAACGAAAGACTTACTTCGATTTTATCTTTTCCTTCACTAGCATCCCATACCACAAAGAGGGATTAATGCCATGCTGCGCTTCACAGAATTTGGGAAGCATTTTTAAAATCAACAAAATACTAAGGCAAACATCTAAGCCAACAAACTCACTTTTATTAGCTTAAGGGGAAGATTACAAAGTCTCTGTCCAACTAACACTTACAAGCTTATTCATTCTAAGCCTATAACAAAACATTCTCTACTGCAGTGTGGTTCCCTATACATGAAGACCTTACATTTGCAAAGGTTATCTGGCCTATTCATAATGCCAAGAACCAGACCAATCCGTGTGCAACTCATTTGCACGGCCTATGAACAACCATCTGTCCATGGTCAGTTGCCCTAACCACCTATATGCTTGTTTAACTGCTACCTTTCTTGCTAGCTTGCAGAATGGCGCCACACTTGTCTTGAACTGTTAGGATATGCCAAACTCGGTTATAAAGTGTCTCTAACTTGCTCTGGCATGCGTGTGTTGCACACACACTCGTAACTGACAGCTTGAACTCATATCCGGCAATCAGTGTGATGCACTCAACTTGGCTCGTGCCAATGTTCGGCAATGAGTGTGCTTCACTCAAGTTGGCCTCTGCCAAGTACATCAACAGTTGCGCTTCATTCAACTTGGCCTCTGCCAAGTATGACAATGGTTGTGCTACATTTATCCCGGACATGTACTTAACTTATTTGGATGCCAACATACAAATAAATCATGTGTTTTGCTTAGTTCAACTTCATGCTTCAGATGCATCACTTGCATTCTTTTTGCCGAGCAATAATCATCAATGGCGCATTTGGCAACGCCACTATTGCCTATGCATTGTCCAAGCCTTGGCCAATGCCTAAGTCATTCCATGACTTGCATTTCATCTTTTATTCCTTCCTTGGGCTGGGCTAACTCTGAATAAGGATATACAACACTCGCATAATATATCATGTGCTAAGTAGCCTTTCTTGTCTCAGCCATGTTGGCGCTACATCGTCGGACTGTGCAGCTCTATTAGCCAGGCCACAACTTCAGCATTGCGCAGTCTTTGCACTTTACTGTTGGGACCGGTTATAGATGTCTTAAATGAAATAGGCGAATATGGTTTTGGATTATTTGAAAATTAGTTAACGTTTTGGCGTCTTTGCTTCCATGGCACTTTCTTGTTTTATCTAACTGACATGGGTCAAGCCTATTTCTTTTTGAAACAGAGGGAGTATTATTTTGCAATTTTGAAAATGGATATTTCGTTCAAGCTAGAGCCCCTAGAATTTTTGGTCCGGTCTGCACTCAGCCAGGCCTCATTAAATCATTGTTAGTGTAGAATGGTGCTGTCAGTTGTGACGATGATTCTCTATCACTAGGACCTTTGTTTTTTTCTGCTTTTGTTTCTATGCAAAATTGCAAACTTACTTGCGCATCTGTTGGCAGAATAAATCAAGAGGGTGATGGAATCATGAGAATTAAGATATTTGATAACAATTAGACTCATTCAGCCAAAATATACACAATGAAACTAGGAAGATTGACAACCCAAAATAACATCCATACAAAAAGAGGCAAATTTCAAAGTATTACATTGGTTTTTTCTTCTAATCTGAGTCAGAATCATGATTAACGGGGGACCTTACTGACCTACTATTATAACCATTGCCGGTTTCCTCTTCATCATCTTCGTCCTTCTTCCTTTCATTGATTATACCTGAGAAATAAATTTGTATAAACACACAGGACATGGTATCAGCAAATGTTGAATAACAAGCAAAGGTGCTGCTGGTCTGAATTCTTACGTTATTTCCTTACAGTAATCTGGACTATCTAATTAGATAACAGATTCAGGTGAGATACGAGAATGGTTTGTCCATTATACAGACAATATTATTCATCGCTAAGAAATGTAAACAATGTATGTGACACTCAAATTTATACTTTATATAGTGGAATGGACAAGAAGCTCATGGAAGCTGAACTATTCGTGTATTACACAAGGTGAGTACAAAGAGGGCTCAAATTGCAAATGCAATATGAATGATGTAGAGACCAGCCATGGCTGAGATAAAAGATTATGATAAACGAGGATATGAGTATATTAATCATGCCACAAAATTTCAGGATAAGGCACAGCGATGATACAAATATAGAAGCTTAGATAACACTTGAATAATGAGTATCCGGAAGTAAATAAAGTCAAGAGAAAGTACCACCTTTCTTTATGAGTAGTTTCTCTAGTCTCGCTGTGGTGAAATCATCTTTGGCTCCCAAATCTTGAAAACCCACCAACCTATCTACTGAAATTCCCTTGCTAAAAGAAGGCGTAAAAATGGCTAAGACAATCTCCACCATATTTTCCTTAAACCGCAAATATAAAACTTAAATATGCCTAACAAGTAACAATAAAGTATACTGCTGTGGAATAATTTTACCATCTTTCAGTTTTCATCATTACAGGTAAATCCAAATAAAAAGTAAGCCTCACCTGAATAAGATGACGCAGGGCAAAGTTTTCACTCCAAGTTTGGTAACAAAGAAGGGTGAATTCTGCATATAGGTCAAATTCTATCAAGCCCAGAAACAGCAGACCAAGAGAGGGTCTAACATCAAACCAAGAGAGGGTCTAACATCATTGAGGTCAAATTCTATACAAGCTTTATTAATGCAAAACCGTCAAAGTATAACACTCAGCAAATATTGCTAATTTTATGTTCACTAACGATAAGCATGAGATTGCTTTCATCTTATTACAAGAACACCCCCTTGGCTGCATACTTGCCCGTCAAGGGATCAAGCATTACATGTATCATTCAAATTCTATGCAACATGTTTCAACTTTCGATGGAATCAGCAAACTTACAAACTCTATTTTAACAATAGATTTCCAAAACCAACAGAACAAGAGAGGATCTAAGATGAATCTACATTCAAATTTTATGATTGCAAAACCGTCTGAGTATAACACCCAGCAAATACTGCTACTTATGTTCACTAACGATAAGCATGAGATTGCTTTAATCTTTTTATAAGAACACCGCCTTGGTACTTGTCTTAAATTTAACAGCATGCATATGCAACATGTTTCAACTTTTGATGGAATCGGCGAACTCAAACTCTATTTTAACAACAGACAGTTACAAGATAAACATACATGCATAGACCATATAAAAAAAACACCTGAAATACCCTTTACAACATATAGGTGCAAAATAAAAGACATACAATTATCATAATATTATTACAGGCAATGACTAAATACAACCCATGCCTTGACTAAATACAACCTCACTCAAAAAGTAAAATAATTATGAACCTTAAATAATCTGGGTTAGGAAACCTTCCTGTAAACTTCATCTTCTCGCCCAATTCTAGGTTTTCTTTGTTAGACTTTTTTGTGTTTTGCGCAACAAACCCATATGGTTAAAGTAATTCTTGTTTAGTTCAAGTTAAACATGATTTGTCGTAATCTGTTTTATGTTTTGTTTATGGCTTAATCTTGCTCCAAAGACTAGTTTAAGGTTTAATGCTAGATAAGGTTGAGTCGCATGACATGTCCTATGAGATGTCCAATGTAGCCATGAGGTGTCCTCCAACTCATGATGGAAAGGTTGGAGTGACATTTATCAAGCATGACTAGGACTCTCTTCTAGCCTCACAAGTGGGAGGAAATAGAAGTTAATAATAAGTCATGAAAGTTTAAGTGTTTTGTGTGTGCTATTTCCTTGTACTACAATCTGATTTGGTATGCATAATATGTAGTGTTCTTGTTACATGTATGTTTTCATGTGTTGTTGAGTATGTTAATACTAGGTTCAAGTTTGTTTTCAACATAAGGTTAATTACCACAATGTTAAGAGCTTAATTGTGGTGTTATTGGAGCTGAAATTCCAACTTTCAACTTCTATTTCGCCTGGCTATTACATATTCAGCAGCTAGGGTGATCGTAAGGTTGAAGTTTTGACTATTACATATTCAGCAGCTAGGGTGATCGTAAGGTTGAAGTTTTGGGTTTTCTTTCTAAGGTTATAGTTCTTCTTATATATGGCGGTTTAGTACTTCATGCTTGATGGGCTGGGACTAAAAAATCAGGACAACAAGTATTGAAACAGTTGTAGATATGGACTTCTCTATATGGTGGTTTTGTTGCAAGTATAGGTCTGAATTTTTTCTGTTTTGAGAAGTTGTAACTTGTAATAGTTTGTAGCTTCCTTTACTCGACTAAATGTTGCCAAAGTGATGCCTTGAGAGTATGTGGAAGTGTTTTAATGAGAATATATGTGGTTTTGGTGGTTTGTTTGATTCATTCAGAAATTATAAACATGAATCTTGCCCAAAAGTGTTTTGTGTTTATGAAATCTGATGTGAATCAAGTCTCATATGTGTGAAAGCTTTTCATATGATAATTTGGTCTTAAACTTATTATGACTCATTGTATGTCTTATTTTCTGACCAAAGATGAATTGTGATGATACGGAGTCTTGTTTTTTGAGTTTAAGATGTTTTGCTTATTAACATGCTATTTACTTGGTTTATGCTATAGTTGTATAAAGTAATAATAAGAATGTATATGTTGTGTGAATCTGAATTTCCGTTGAATTGTGATTGTGGTTTATCATCAAGTTTATTCCATGTCGTGTTTGAATCTAAAATTCAGTGGGAGTGGTGTTTGTAGCTTGTTTATCATCATTCTCTTATTCTTGTAAGGTTTGTATGCTTATAAAGTAGTCTCTAGTTTGAGATGAAGCATATTGTGGTTGAAGTCGTGGCTTTATTATCATGTTTGTTTCCTTACTTTTGTAAGGTGTATATGATCGTAAAACAATTTCTGGTATGAAATGTAGTTCTCATTCGATATTATTAAATGTCCTAAAGTTCTTGATCACATTAGAATACGAGCATAGTGCTTAATTCAAGCAAGACAATGGAGATATCATTAAGGAGAAAATGCGGGTGGCGTAAGGGCATATGTCGTGCTGCTTGTATAGCGTCGAGCCAAGCCAATAGATTTGCAAGTGCAATTCAGTTTTGGCATAAGGTTGAGCCAAATAAAGTTTTCAATTTCAGTTTGGTTTCAGCATAAAGCTAAACCAATAAAAATGTTTTATGTTTTTGGAAAATAAAATGTTTTATTTGAGAATAATAGGCCGTCTAGTTTTCTGATTGTAGAAATGGCTTACACATCTTAAATGTGACGTGTAGGCCTCTATGGTCGAAGACTAACGTACTATTTGACTCGAGTGTGCGGCTAGCATAAAAATTCTTCTATAAAGTTTTTTTAAGAAAAGTTTTGTTGCTTAAACAAGTGGGAGATGTTAGACATTTTTTTGTTTTGCGCAACAAATCCATATGGTTAAAGTAATTCTTGTTTAGTTCAAGTTAAACATGATTTGTTGTAATCTGTTCTATGTTTTGTTTATGATTTGTTGTAGTCATGCTTAATCTTGCTCCAAAGACTAGCTTAAGGTTAATGCTAGATAAGGTTGAGTCTAAGCATGACATGTCCTTTAGCTTGACATGTCCTATGTAGCCATGAGGTGTCCTCCAACTCATGATGGAAAGGACATGTAGCAAGCTTGACTAGGACTCTCTTCTAGCCTCACAAGTTCTTTTTAAAAACGTTTTCATCCATCGTGAAGTAATGTGAGGAAATAGAAGTTGATAATAAGTCATGATAAGTGTTTTGTGTGTTCTAATTCCTTGTACTACAATCTGATTTGGTATGCATAATATGTAGTGTTCTTGTTACATGTAGTGATGTTTTCATGTGTTGTTGAGTATGTTAATATTAGGTTCAAGTCTGGTTTCAGCATAAGGTTAGTTACTACAGTGTTCAGGTCTTAATTGTGGTGCTATTGGAGCTGAAATTCCAACATTCTTCTCATGTTCATCTTTAAGTAAAAATTAAAAGAACTATAACGCAACTGATTCTCTATCTATGATTGTATGTCATCTGGTCGGCATAGGGTTTTTACAATTTCTTCGATTTACCAAGAAAATTCCAATTCTTAAAAAATCAATTCTATTAAACCTTAAAAATCTACATAACATAGTTTTGATATTATTCATTATGGTGTTTTGTTCTTGTTCGGTAATCAACTTCTACCATAAACAATTAAACATCATATATCGATTGTGCCTGAGAAACAAGATCGAGATTCTGAAACAAAAACATTTTTTTGTGCTAAATAGTTTGTGATTCCTAAATGTTGCCAGAACTCAGTCTTGTTACGAATTGTAAGCTCTTCATGATTCCTGAACGATTAAAAAAACCATTGTCTTTCCAACATTGCAAAATCTGCTGGTAGTTTTTTTCTTATAATAATGGCTAAGAGGATAGAACACCGAAGAATATTAAGGAGGGTTTTTGTTGCCTACTTAATTTTGGTTTAGAATTTTTTTGACTTATATAAGAAGGTTGTATTTAAACTATTTGTGGGTTGTATTTAGTCATAGATTGTGATATTATGTAAACAAAAATGGTGATACTTTAGTCATGCAATTGAAACTACGCCTTTTTACAAGATACCCCTAGGCACAGATTTCTAAAACCAAGTTATACCTGGTTGGATCTTATCAGGAACTTCCAAATCATTTATTAGGTTGTTAGGGAGACACAAGTAGTAGAAACATTTGTTAACACAAATGAAACCTTGTTCTAAATCATAGGTTTGATTGGTACAGTGATAAACAACCGAGCGGACAGTTGAATTAAGGTTCACTATCGAATAAAAGACATGTTTGGACTAACCTCAGCATCAAGTCTAATGAACTTCGTATCCAAATGGCATGGTGCAAGGGATTTCAAATGCTTATCCATTATCCTGTAAAGGCCAAAGAATGAATGAATAGAAGATTGTAACTGAATAATATATATGCTGAAGTCTTGGTAAGAAATTTACTTGCAACGGTAAAACTCCCGATGGTAAAAGTGGCAAATCACTTTCTCTGTCCCGGTAACTTCACCCAAGAAGTCCCCTTCGGATATATCCCGATATTCTCCATGCCCCTGCCTTTGTAAAGCTTGCCGTTTCTCAGATTCTTTCTGCCACAGTAAGACATCATATAGCATCCTTCCCATTTAAGGTTACATTTTCTTATAGAAGGGTAAATCAGGAGTAGTATATTGCCATACCTTGAGTGCTGCAATCCTATCTGCATGCAGCTTTTCCAGTTCTGGATCCTGATTTTAACCGACAGAATCAAACCATCATGGACGGTAGATATTAATTCTTATGACTCTCACCCACTGAAAAATTACTTACTAAACAGATAACGATCACTGGTCCCATTTGAGAAGAAAAGAAAATCCGCAATTCATATATGTTAAAGTTCACAAACATGAATTAGTGATGAGTGATAGAAAAGGAAGAGTACATATGGAGTAAAAAAGTTCCCGACTTACATCCATCAACTCGTCAAGATCAAATTCTTCATTGGCTGTACTAGAGGTGGCTGCTTTTTCACTATTTAGCATTTCCTGCATTATTAAAGCATATTATATCATACTAATCACTCACCAGCAAGAAAGAGCAAAAGAAACTGAATAGATTAAGATTCTACTTCATTAATATTTTCAGATTCTTTACAAATTAAATATCAAATTACATTGGAAAACCTCAATCAAATATGTTTTCATCCATTTTGCTTATAAATATGATCTGTGTTATACATTACGAAGTCTATAATAACCACTGCATGAGGAGATGTTCAACATAACACAGCTATGAACTCTGGACTGCAGTCATAATTCAATATCAGGTGAATGGCATTCCACCAAAAACTTCTATACCTACCCATAGCCCACTTGATCATAATGATAAATTCCCAATCGAAAGGTAAAAGAATTGGAAATAAAAGGACATTATCGAGTCCCACCGAAGAAAGACCGAAACAAATAAAAGAAACTATGAAACACCAGAAACAAGCTTCATCAAGATTAATTCTTTAGAACAAAATAAAACCAGGAACAAAAACCAACTCTGAGAAACTATGCAAGAATGTGTACATATTTACTGTGTCATTTCAAAGGTCTTACTCACAGAAAAGTAACACGAAAACTACCAGCATTTTTTTTCCAAAAACAAACTAATTTACAAAAATGGTAATGTCTATTAGTGTCAATATCAACAAATCCCCACCCAATCATTAAATCAAGTTTGTTTAATTGCCGCACAAGGGGTTTGATAAAAAATTGAACTTGAACTAAAAATTACGCAAGGAAAACGAGAATACGCGGATCTAATAAAGGTAAAGCTTTGAAGTAATAGTAAAAGGAATACCTTCTGATAATCACGAGCAGCTGCTGCCATTACATTCCCTAAATTCAAATTAGACATCTTCGATTTAAACCCTTCTGGATCCATTTTTTCTCTGTCTCTCCTCTTTCAGATTCCAACTTGGAGTGTTATTATTCTTTCCTGTATTCAAAACAACAGCGATTGGTTAAAAGGAACCTCTAATCAATCACAAACAACACCAAAATGATTTCACTTCCATCATCATTGAAATTGATTAAGAGTATCTCACCTCAACGATAGAAACACAATCTCCCCCAGAAAAAATTTCACCAGCAGATTCTTTTGGGCCAAAAGGCTGAGACTTTGGTTCAAAATGGTTTTTACAAGATCCGATTCTGTAATCCAACGGTTAAAATCAAAACAGTTATATAAACGGTCGTGATTTTATTAACTCGATGTGTGTCCTTCTTCTCCCTTTAGGTCCGCTCTCTCCTCCTTGCCGTTCCCCGCTTTCTGAGTACCTCTATCTATTTTCTACTGCTGAGAGTGCCCAGAGAGAATGGCAGGAAAAAACTAGGGCTTTATCAAAAAGTGAGTCCTTTTTCTAAAACCCTATTCTACAAAAACGAGCTCAGAAATGGCGAAAGAGAATGAGGTTCGTTTTATTTCATCTTCTATCAAACTAAAACCTTATACATGTCTACTCCCAAATCAACGCAATTCTCTTCCAATCTTCTCCAACCTTCCATTCTGTTCTCAAACCTTATCTTTAAACCTAACTAAAACAAAAGAATCAATTACTCAATTCTTTAATAAAATTCAAACTCTTACAAAACCTAGAAATTTACTTTCTAAATCGTCTCTTCTGTGTTCGTCTTCATTATCTTTAGTTCAACAAGGTCAAGAGTCGAATCAAAATGTATCAGTAGAAGTTAAAGAACCTCAATTGAAAGGTCATGTACAAAGTAGTCGGCAGCATGGGAAAGAAGATGAAGAGAGGGTTTTGATTAGTGAGGTTTTGATTAGGAATAAAGATGGTGAGGAATTGGAAAGGAAAGATCTTGAAGCTGAAGCTGCTGAGGCTTTGAAAGCATGTCGACCTAATTCTGCATTAACAGTTCGTGAGGTTCAAGAAGATGTACATCGGATTATGGAACGGGGGTATTTCAGTTCTTGTACACCTGTTGCTGTTGATACTCGAGATGGAATTCGCTTAATTTTTCAGGTAACATTTACAGCTTTTTATAAACACTTGGGAATCGCAGTAATTTTCTAGAATTTAGTCAGTATCTGTTCCTTGGACGCTAAGTACTGGTATTCAGAACATTTGTTTGTTCTTGTTGGATTGCTTCTTGACATCTCCAAGCTATATTTGGAATAGTCATTCATAACATTGTCTTCTTGAATTTGTTTGTAAAAAATTTATCTTTCAGACTGTTTTAATTTAGGGAAATGTTACATTCTTGTTTAGTTTGTTTACCATGGCGTAATATTTTGGGTTCATTCTGGTGTACAAGGTAGAAAAAAACCAAGAATTCCAAGGGTTGATATGTGAAGGAGCAAATGTTCTTCCGGCAAAATTTTTAGAGGACGCATTCCATGGTGGACACAGTAAATTTCTTAAGCAGTATAATTGCTTCTTCAATTTTTTCAGAATAAAGTTGTTGTCTTTTGTGGCTTGAATAAGTCAATTAGTGTTCTAGAAGACCCTCATTTAGTTAAACTCTAGGTGTCAAGTTGTGCAGGGAAAGTTGTCAATATTCGGCGTTTGAATGAAGTGATAAACTCCATTGATGGGTGGTACAGGGACCGTGGCCTATTTGGTTTGGTTTGTTTTCTTCATCTTTACACAGAAGTTTCAGATATTTAGAATCAGCTTTCTGATGGTTCACGTTAGCCATGGCCACCTTTCTTACTCTATATTGCTATCATCTGTACAGGTTTCAGATCTTGAAATTCTTTCTGGTGGCATCATTAAGCTACAAGTCTCTGAAGCTGAGGTCAATAATATCTCTATCCGCTTTCTTGATAGGAAGACGTGAGAATCCTGCTTCTTTATAATTCATCCTAGCAACTGCAAACATAAGTAATTTTTTACTAATATAAGACGAATTTACTGGTACTTCAGAGGTGAACCGACTACTGGGAAGACAAGGCCAGAAACCATTCTTCGGCAGCTCACAACTAAGAAGGGACAGGTGTGCCACGAACCTGGAGACTTTATTCAGTCACTTGTTAATATACGAGCTCTTTAATTGATGAATATTTATGGGTAATTATTTCTAATTGATGTATGTATAGCATGTATATGTGTACACAATAAGGATTGTGGATAGAGATTTATAAGATCTAGCAGTAACAATGTGGCTTAAGAGATGGATGCTGACTAGACTGATGAATAAAAATGTGAGAATGATATGTTATAAACCTATAATTTGCAGCACTTGATACTCCTATTCGTTTAACCTCGGATATGTTATGAAGTGTCTTTGGTGAGAACTTTATCTGAATCATTCAACCAATAGCTTGTATGAGATCATTGAGTTCACGTAGTCGTGCTAATTTATAATAAATATTAACTTTGTGATTCCATAAAAGATCTACAAGAGAAAATTCTTGTGAGAGACGAAAAAATAGAAGTTCTAGAAAAGGAGAAAGTGAAGGAAGAAATATAGCCAGTGTAAATTATCCTTATCGTGAAGTATCTGTGCTTGTTTAGCAGGTCAAGTGATTCAAACGGCCCTTTCTTTGTTATAGCTTGTATTTTGTTCATCATCTTTACCATTTAGATTAAGCGTGTTATCCACTAATATCTCCACCATGTTCTGTATGATTAAGTGTCCTTATATATATCCTCTTCAGGTTTACAGCATGCTTCAAGGTAAAAGAGATGTGGAGACTGTACTAGCAATGGGAATTATGGAAGATGTAAGCATTATTCCCCAGCCAGCTGGAGGTAATTTTTCTGTAGTCATTCCTTAGTTTCATTTTTTGATTTATATATATCCTATGAAACTCAAATTCTTATATGTTTGCAGATACTGGTAAAGTTGATTTGACAATGAATTGTGTTGAGCGTGTTAGTGGAGGTTTCTCTGCTGGTGGTGGAATTTCAAGTGGGTAAGTGATGCAGGGCGACCCCTCGTTGCATAATGTGTCTTGATTCTTTCATACTTGCTCCGGGTACTCTTGCAAACCAGGAGTCCAGATTTAGCCTTTTACAACCTAGCTAATCTAGTTATATAATTCTCCGTGCTTACTGGATGATGGCAGTAAGCTGTTACTTTTTATGAGATTGAGATGTTTGTTGTAGGTGTATCTAAAATATTCTATATGCATATCTACAATTTTGGTATTATTCATGTGACTTCAGGAAAAATAATTTCCTAAGTGAATTGTCTACCAAACTAACATATGAAATAGGTAACATACACGTTAGAAACTCACAAATGAATGATTCGTGTATTCATATAATGTACCTTAATTATTGTGGTTCTGGTACACTGAAATGATGTGCTCGTAGAGGCATAAGCAATTAGCGATCCTGTCATATTTGCAGTTTACTATAAACTTAATTTGATTTCATATCTCTTGTTCATTAGGCATTTTTCCTAATAGATATTTGGTAATACCTCAATGCAGGATAACAAGTGGCCCCCTGTCAGGACTAGTTGGAAGGTAAGTTTCATTTCACTGTGTAGTTCCATTATGTGTTGCCCTATGTGATTCATATGATGCGTTCAAATGATTTATCTGACTTGCTTTTTTTGCTAGAGTGCTGATCTGCTCATGTTTCTTTTGGTTTTCGTTTGCAGCTTTGCTTATTCTCATAGGAACGTTTTTGGAAGAAATCAAAAGCTAAATGTATCATGGGAAAGGGGTCAAATTGACTCTATTTTTCGCATAAATTATACAGACCCCTGGATTGAAGGGGATGATAAGCGTACATCAAGATCCATTATGGTTCAGGTAATTTAAAGCCAGTCTGTATCACTAAACTCTCTACACTGGAAGAGTGACTGACTAGTAATTCCGTGTGTCCTTGTATAGAACTCAAGAACACCAGGAACACTAGTTCATGGAAACCAGCCTGATAATAGTAATGTGACAATTGGTCGGGTTACAGCTGGTGTCGAATTCAGTCGACCTCTAAGACCGACGTGGAATGGAACCGCTGGGATTATTTTTCAGGTATTTTCAGTGCATGTATAATTGATAGCAACGGATATGTCAAAATGTGAAAACAAGGAGCTACATAAGTTTGTCTATGATTATCTTCATATTCACAACTGAATAGAGGCTAAGACATACATCTTGGTTTTCTTTCATCTATGGTTAACAGTTATCTAACGCCCATTTCACAGTAGTGCCACTATCACTATGTAGTATACTATGAAAAACCATTTGTCTTTGCCTCTATTTACTTGTGAATTTTCTTTTCAATTTTAATTAAATGCACATTGTATACGCTTGTTGTGAATTGTGATACATAAGGTGCATATCTTTTTTAAATGAATGACATAAACAAGAAGTCTGTTTTGGTGGCTCAAGAAAATAGCACCATAGTATCCCAGATCTTCAGTTTACCTTCACAGAAGTGGCCAGCCACTACTTACTTCTAAACATGCCAAAGTCAAACCCATCATCTTATGTGGGCCTACTCACAGATAGTGGCAAGGAGTGGTTAACCACAAGTAGGATTGACATAAAAGTTTTGAAGCATAAAATTGAGAATTACTCACGTCTGGATTAATAGTTCCTATATATTCATTCTGCAAATTTATATGTACTTTGAAACACAAATTTGTGAAATAAATGATAGGGGAAACTTTTTTGTTAGTATTTCACTTGAATTCACATATTGGTGTTTGTATACCTCATTGTGTGGTAATTATAAATATTTCAGCGAGCAGGTGCCCGCAATGAGGGAGGGAGTCCCCTTATCAAGGACTACTACAGCAGCCCATTGACTGCTAGGTACGGGATTGTTGCATCAGATGTTTAACATAGTTACAGCTGCCGTAAAATATTTGTGATCATATTCCACTTTCTGATCTTTTACAGTGGCAATCCTCATGATGACATGCTTCTTGCCAAACTTGAGAGCGTCTACACTGATTCTGGTGATCATGGATCCTCATTGGTGGGTGCTTGAATTCTGGCTGCTCAATTGCTGATATATGGTTGACTATTTTAAGAGAGGCAGCATATTTATCTTTTATTGAGTTGTCTTCCCTATTTCTCTACAGTTTGTTTTCAACATGGAACAAGGTCTTCCTGTTTTGCCTGAGTGGCTGTGTTTTAACAGAGTGAATGCCCGGGTGAGGAAGGGTGTAGACATTGGTCCAGCCCGGCTTCTGTTGAGGTAATGCACATTTCTTTCCATTCGGGTGCTGTGCATTGAAGTTTTAGACTACGGGTTCCGGTGTGGCATCACCACTGCTGTTGCATTTTGTATTTTAGTTCCTTTGTGTATGCATGGATATAGGGATGAAAATAGATTAAGTCTTTGAATTCTGATCCTTCTTGTTTGCAATTTTTTCGTTGCTATGTAGTTTCTCTGGAGGCCATGTGGTGGGAAATTTTTCTCCACATGAAGCCTTTGCCATTGGTGGAACCAACAGCGTCAGAGGATACGAAGAAGGTGCTGTAGGATCTGGTCGATCATATGTCGTTGGTAGCGGAGAAATTTCCTTCCCCATGGTATGAGAATTATATAACATGTTCTCCCATATAGTACTTGCTCTTCTATATGCTTACCCTAGCCTTGCTACTAGTAGTTCACCTTCCCCTCACAATCAAAGAGTCAAAATATTTTCGGTGTCCACGACCAATGTTGCCGTGGGATTTGGATTACTCACCTTAGTTGGATTAAGATACCTCATTTGGTGTGTAACACTTCTCTTGGAAGATTTTGTTGCAATATCGTGCTTGTTGAACCTTCCAGCTTTGGACCATGTAAATAGAAATAGTTTATGCGAGTTGTTCTCTATATTTAATTGGGTTGTTCTAGTTACTCCGTCCAAGTTTGGTTCAGACCTTGAAAACCTGTACTGCTTTTTTTTATCTCAATGTATAGACTACTTGTTTGCTTCTGATGATGTGCCTCTCTTCATTTTTCCTCATTGGCACTATACGCATTTAACATCTATACCATCTCCATCTTTGCAGTTTGGGCCAGTAGAAGGGGCACTTTTTACAGACTATGGAAGTGATCTAGGATCAGGCCCGATGGTACCTGGTATGTTTTTTTAATCTTTCTCTACCTATTTGCTGGTGTTGTTAGTTTGACATTGTGAAGATAGCAGAGATAAGGTTAAAGAAACCAATACAGGCCATACTCAACACATTGGCCAGCAGAAATGGTGTTTCTATGTTTAAAAAGATGGTGGTCAATAAACTTCATTCTGTAATAATGAAGTGTATCAGTGGGGTTTGAGTAACAATTTATCCTAATAGTCATGTTGTGGATGATCAACTGGTGATCCCGATCAAGACTTCTTCCTTACATTATTACTTATTCTTTCTTGCAATCCTAATTTAGGTGATCCTGCTGGAGCACGATTGAAACCTGGAAGTGGCTATGGATATGGTTTTGGTATCCGAGTGGACTCTCCTTTGGGCCCTCTTCGGTTGGAATATGCGTTCAATGATAGATCAGCCAGAAGATTTCATTTTGGGGTTGGGCACAGAAATTAGGCTCTTTTTTTTGCATTTTATATTCTTATACCTTCATGGATATATGCTTTCAAACTATGTAATCTACGTTTTTATGATAGCTTTCTCATTTCTTTTTAAATTTTTTTTATGTTGGATCCCCATTTTATCTTTCCGTTCAATTCTTTTGGAGGCCTGATCTCTTGGAAACCATTTTCGGTTTTCAGGGATAGTTTGCTATTTTTTGTTTATGGTCAAGAAAAGTGTCAGGTTCCCTTTGACTGTTCCTTGAATCTGATATCTTTTGTTTACGTTTGAACAAGGAGTGACAGTAGTATGACGGGACAGTTACACCGGCGGACCTTAACTATGTTGTGCAAGACATGTCTATAGTCGTTGTTGGTTTGTCTTGTGGGCTACTGGATTGCTAGAATTTCCCAAGAGCATAGGACTTAGATGAGATGCGTCCAGTGTACACTACTAGCACATGGTGCTCGGGAGATGAGGAAAAAGTAACTAACTATGTTACCTCATCTGCCTGGCATCTAGTATCGGGAGGGACTTTGTGCCTTTGAGCATATAACCTGTGAACCACTCTTTTAGTGAGGAGTGAAGACTCTGGCCTTCAGTATGACAAGTGAAAACGATTTTCCAGTACTTTTTTAGTGTCAGCATCTCCTGATAGGGATCTCTCTCGTATCCTGGCTGCTGTAGGGGGGAATCTAGGGGTTCTTCTCATCAGCTAAGAATCTGAAGAATTTTGCTTCCACCATAACCAAGTGATTGCTAAAATATGACAAGTGCACTACCCTGTTGGTCTCCTATTTTCTGGAGCAGGTAGTCTCATTTGTTTTTAAAAAGTTTTTTATTTCTTTTGCCATCCGTTCATTTTTGGGGTCTGGAGCCTGTTTGCTACGCATACAAGCAGAGTAGACTAGCTCTCAGCCATGCAGCAAACCACACAATGAGAATTGACTAGACTATGCAGCGAAGCACATCTCAGATTTTCGTGCAGCATGCAGTTGTACAAATACTTCACAGATGAATCTCTAGACTCTTCTAAGTTTTGACATTGGAACTCTGGGATATACAGTGACATAGTGATTAACACCCTACAAATATAACAGACAACATAAACACACAATAAAGAAGGCTTGCACAACAAATGGACTTTTTATTCCTGTCTCTATAAAGAAGGCTTTCATAGCCTTTGCCTGCGTTCAGAAAGCTGCAGCTTTCAAAGACATGATAGACAAGTTTGCAATCTCGCAGCACCATAATAAAGAAGGCTTGCACAATGAATGGACCTTTTATTTCTGTGTCTATAAAGAAGGCTTGCACAGTCTCTTCCTGTTTCTTTGTACAGGTCAGACTACTACACCTACACAAAGCTACTGATCAGACTACACCTACACAAAGCTGCATCTTTTAAAGATAATAGACAAGTTTGCTGTCTCGCAACACCACAATGGACTGTACATACTATATTGTTTCATCAAAAAAATCTTGCAAAACCTAAAGATCAGAACCATGCTATGCATGTATGCCGACAGATAATTATTTTAACTATTAGTAAACATAGCTATCATTTGTGAAGCCAAACAAATATTATCAGCTGCAATGAGCATCAAGAACTCCAAATATCAATAGTGTTCCAAGAACAAAAAATGAAATTTAACCTAAAACACCAAGTTACATAGAGATGAATCATAAGTTTCTCTGAAAACAAAGTCATCTGTCTACGCATACATCATTTTAAAACTACAGTTGGTTGCCTATCAACAAATTCTGCGTGACAGGGTTAACTAGAATTTCATATACTTCTAGGAGAATTAGCGACTGTAGTAAAGGTGGCACATGGTTAAAAAAATGGTGAATAATACACAGATGAGGATGGTAATACAGGCATCAAACAACAACATGATCAGTTGGTTGCCTATCAACAAATTCTGTGTGACAGGGTTAACTAGCATATACACAACTTGTCAGCAGTCGCAGGAACAATAGCTCAGGGTAACCTTCTGCCTAGTCTCTACCAACAACCGGACGAATCAAGGTCCGATTACAGCATATCCCCATCCTGATTGATCTTTAGAAGTACTGTATACTAACAGTTAAAACTACAGTTGCGAGGAAGATAACTGCATTCAATTACCACCAAAACTGATGGAATTGCCTCCTTACAAATTGAGCTTTTTCTTCTTCAGTAAGACTGTTCCTGATGGACTAGAGTTTTAACACTTTTCCTAACGAGCTAGCTTTAAGAAACATGCACTCAATAGCACTATCAATTGTTGCTATAGCCTATATTGTGTATGCGATCGAAGCACTTTAATCTGCTAATATATTACTTAATTGAGTTTTTCTTATTTTTGGACGATGAACTTATTATTATAGAGGATGAAACTAAAGTCGGGGAAAACAGAGCACTCCAAGAGACTTGTGTCTCAATTAGCTCTAACTAGTGACTTCCAGACAAGATCCAACTTATATGCATAATCACATTGCACCTTGTGCCATTATTACCACTGATACTGGAGGCAAATTCATCTAACTATCCAATATATGAGGCTTCGGCTGTGTAGCTCTAAATAAGATAATTCATCTTTTGTCAATAATATGAAGATCCTAAGACTATCAACTGATGAAATAAAATGATGTTAAACTGACCAAAACAATATAAAGATTGAACCAAAACAACTGCTAGCCAAACTTCACCAAATTCAATAACAATTACAAAGTAACCAATCAAATATCAAATGTTTCAGTATTTCTCTTATTTTCTAACATCATAATATCTAATCTCACATATTTCTTCTGTCAAAAATTATGCACTCCGCTTTACAACAAAAAATTGAATTCTGTAAAGGCTCAATTGTATATAATATACTCATTTTTCTCCGGCATTCATCAATAGAGAAATTCAATTATTCAACCATCTAAACCCTAAGTTGATGTATCTGTGACTATCCAATAAAAAGAATAAGGGTAAACAAAATGGAAGAATTAGTACCCATATATGCATCAAAAATCAACTCTCTCTCTCTGAACTTCCTTGTCAGTTTTAGTAGCCTCTTCTGATTTCACTGCCTCTTCTACTTTAGCCGCTTCTTCTTCTGCTTGCGCCTCAGCTTCTTCCTTGAGCTTCTCTTTATTCCTCTCTAAAGCTGCTGCAACCTCTTGTGGCATATATTTCTCATCATGTTTGGCAAGAACTTCACTTCCATTAAAATAATACTCCATACTTGTAGCTTTTTCAGATATAGATTTCCCATTTGAAGCCAATTCTTTACGAATTTCATCGGTTAATGGAAAAATAGCCCCTTCAACAATAGCAGAATGACCTTCACGGAATAAATCAGGAAGAGAACCTTCATACCTAACTAGAGTATCAGTAATCAAATCAGTAACAACAAATTCCATTGTAGCGGATGAAGAAGGAGTAATAACACTTCCTTCAAGAACTAATCCACCAAGTCTAAACCTGTTTTTACTTGGATTTGCTTTGTATTTCTCAAAAGCTTCAGTTGGTGTTACATAAAAAACCAATTGATCTTCAAAATTAACTAAAACAAGATATACAAAACCAGCAACTCCACCGAATGCTAAAGCGTAAGTCCATAGTCTCTGCTGCTGAAGTTTGCGAGCTCTAGCACCTATATCAATCTTATTAGGTCTTTTTGGTATTCTTTGGGATGAAAATTGACGGAAGAATTGAGATTCTGTTGATGGATTTTTATAGAGATTAGAAAATAAGGATGGGGATTGATTATGGATGATAGAAGTTAGTGGCCTGTTTGAAAATTGCCTAGTAGTGATTGTTTTGTTGATTAGTATACGAGATCCAAGAGATCTAAGACCCTTCCTGAATGCAGTCGCCATTTCGGGAGAGAAAGAGATACAGTTTTTCTTTGTTTTTCTTCTCTTTTTGCTTGAGAGGAAAGGCAAAAAGAATTACAGTTTTTAAGTTTTATATTTTTGCATATAGTCTGTTTCGATGTCACGAGTTTCTGGAAGCAGAAAAATTAGGGTACAAGATTTAGGGATTAGTTCTAAAAGCAAAAATGTTAACGTCCTGTGAATCGATAACATTTTATTTTTGGCATATCTTTCTCGTATCCAAACATGCTAGTTATTAAGCAAAAAAAAATGATCCTAAAAAATCTCTAATAAAGGGTGTAAATGTTTTTTTTTATGACACATATGATTTTAGACCTCCATTTAACATAAATACATCTTCAGAAGTTAGGTCCTACAAGTTGGGAACGATGAGATATTAAATACAAAGATGTTGAAGAAAGTCTTAATCACACCTTCGGATTCACCTTAATGTCAAATTTTTCGATAACTTTTTTAATTATTAGTTTTCATTAATTACTTATGGGGTCTCATATTTACTACATGTATAAACTCCTCTTAAGTAAAACTCTTAACATGACTTCCACATAAGATTTGTTACATTGGAGATGATCTTAGGAGAGCAGAGACCAGAATCGACTCACTAATTAAGACCTATCCCATATATCATTCGGACCTTGACCAAATTATCCATATTAAGTATGCTTGTTAGCTCCATAAACTCGCACCCCTTCCCCAAATAAAACCACCCCTATTAATTTTGCAACCGTCAAATTCTTATCGATTTTAGGAAAAACATCTCCATTAGGGTACTTGGTTACTGGACTATCACAACCATCATTTCTTGCGGCAAGTTTTATGTGTCTTGATAAAATCCTATTACTCTTATTTTCTGTTACTACGCAAACATTAAGTACAAACGATCTTATATCAATCATTATATCAAACATTAAGCATAAACCCATCAATATTTAAAATCCAAAAAGAAAAATTAAAAATAATTTTTAACTAAATATCAACATAACATAAGAACTTATTTCACAAATCATTGAAAAGTCAATAGGATCGTAAATCAAAACAGAACTAGAGAGTATCATCAATCAAGAAAGAAACAATATATAATGACTATTAAATATTGGTTTAATTACAAACTGGAAAGGATATTGCGTTCAAACCACAAAAGAACACTAATCTACTTGATAAAAGTAAAAGTATTGGAAACTCTGTGAATGATCCGATTGAGATTGAATCATCAGTGAAGATCTTGACAACTCAGTTTCTATGATCACAAGACAGTTTAAAGATCTTCTTTTCAAGAGAAGTAAACGCTTCGTTAGAGATAAACCCAGATCATCAGTCAAGCCACGTGATCGTGTTCCTCCTAAAAACATGGATATTGTTGACACTGATGATGAGGATACGCCACAGTACTTCAAGTGTAAAGGTTTTGGTCATTTTTCTAATGAGTACGTGAATCGTAGAATGTACACTGGCAAAAAACATCTTGCTGCAACTCTTGATGAAACATCTGATCACTATGATTCTACAGAAGATGAAAAATCAAGTGTAGCACTCCTTGCTGAAAAATACAATTTTAATAAATGTAGCAATACTCATAATTTTCTTCATGCGAACTTGAAGTTAAAAGAAGAGATTGAGTTTTTCGAATCTAAAAACTGAGTTTGAAGCTACTGATTTTGTTACAATTTTACGAGACTTTGATCACTATTATGATCATGATGAAAACAAAACAAAAAAATAAAAAAAATTAGGTAATTGGATTGACACGCGTTTATTTTTCCATATGTACACTCCCACTAACTCAGCTAACTGAAAATTGGACGGGATAGTTGACGAAAGGAGGTTTTGCTAATTTAATTTTTGTACGGGAGGTAATTAAATTTTCCAATCTATACAGGAGAGGTAACGCAAATTACTCAATTTATTTTATTTTTATAAATTTTTACAGTTGGATACCAATGGATGTCATAGAATTTGCTAATTGCATCGTATGTAAAGTTTTTGTGCTGTCATGGGTAACTCTGGGTCAGGCTCGAAGTCACTAAATTGGAAGAAAAAATTTCTCACTATGTTCTTGGATATGTATATCATACATGAAAGCAAAGTAGTTTAATTCGGTCCTCGGATCCTACTCGGTTGGGGATCAAGGAGCAATGAGTTCAGAATTGAAACTCGCGAAAACTCGGCCTAATACTTGGATGTACTTATCTGAGACTTAGAGTCTTGATGATCATATATATTGCTAATAACATTAAAACTACGGAACAACGGTCGTGTTAATCAAAACTCGAGAAAATTGGTCTTGACATTCACCAAAACTCAGAATCCTTGGAAGATCCTTTGTTTTTTAGCTAGTTTCTTGTCTGATGAAGCTGCGGAGAGGACTTTTTCTCTGTTGTTTTCCAGCTTTCTAACCTTTTGTCAATTTATGTCTGTTTGTGTGTATTTGCATCAAGAAATAATTTTTACAAATCAAATTTTAATCTTTTGTATGTATAAATTAATAGGAATGTACAATACACATATATAAATATGTGCGTGTGTGTATGTTTTAGTATTTTGAAAAAATATCGGTTTTGTGTCCGAGTACCATATCCATATCGGTGCTTCCTAATCTGATTGTAGTAAAAGTATGTGATTCGGTTCAATATGTAAATGTACGTGTTGGATTAGATTTTTAAAGTATTTTATTCCTTGATGACAAATGCATTATTTGGGATTCCCAGATTCCTCCCTTATCCACACGTCTTACATCGTGCTAACTTAGACAGATCATGCTAATTTGACCAAAATGCTCCTATACTAGTTTCACAGGGTGAACTGTGCAATGTTTGTGAATAAGCAGCATCATAATTGAGTTATGTTTCAAGTACATCAGGATCACTATAGCTTTGACTAGGATCCATATTTTGAACTATACAAACCTAGCCAACCAACAAAAAAAAAATAGTTAGGTGGTGATTGTAAAATATATATTTATTGAATGGGTGATACCCAATAAATGACCAACTATGAACTTTAATACTCAATATTTAAAATACTAAAGGATGGATGTTTTTAGATCAAAAACCATTTGATATGAATTTTCGTAATATAATTCCTTGATACTTTGATCATAATGTTATGACCAAGTCTAACCACTAGAGTATTATATATACAGCTTCGCATGTTATGTTTTCAATATAAAGCGACTTGAAAGATTTGTTAGGAATGGAAACAATATCAAGTCAATATTACTAACCTCGAGAGGAAGGATGATGTCTTCATTGCATGTTTTACTTCTTCACATTTTTCAGGTCTACAGAATAATACTTGTACGTCTCAACATTCCTAGAATTTTTAGTCTAACCTGAACAAAGTTGACTTTCATAAATAATCAAATGATTTTAGATGTGTTTTACACTAAAATATGACAACCAAACTTGACATACCAACGCTTGGTGGGTTCAACCGAGCTATGCTCTAACATTTTATATGAAAATTGTGAAAATTATATGAGGATTCATTTGATTTAGACGTGTTTTTAACTACTGCATTCTTTTTATCAGACATAAAATTGAGTCAAAACCCAAATTCACTACTTCAAATAATATGAGGCACTGAGATTTTGAACATATCTAGAGCCGAAAATGACACCAAGGACTTCAGGAGAAAACAATAGATATTAAACAACTGAGATGTTCTTGATTCCGTACTTTTGATCTTTAAATTACTTTTGTTATTGGTTCATTAATCATTGGTTTTTGCAGAAAATCAACGCTAATGTATACGTATTATAAGTTTTATGGATGGAATTTTTTGTTGTTCATGAAAGAAATATTAAGAATGGTGAGTTTGGTTTAATCAAACATATCGATTAAGGGAGCTGGAGGATCAACCAAGGTTTTTGGGAGAGACGATAGAGAATTTGATGGCCAAGACAGCTTACAATATACTAAATTTTTTTGTTTTCGAACAAATAATTAAGAAAGAAAAATATAAAAAAAAAAATAATAATAAATACTATGTCAGAAAGAAAGTGGTTTTGGGAGGCTTTGTCAACCAATAAATAAAGACGGAATGTGCACCCCGATTTCTACGGGGTGCACAAATTTGGACTTCATCAACTTTATTCATTTTAAGCGCCTTCTTTGTGTGTTCTTTTCACTTTTATAATGCAAAATCACAACGTTTGGTCTCTCCTTGATTTAAAGGGATCTATATAACCCTTGCTCTGAGAGACCTTACATGATTATATACAAGGACAACAATAATTGCAATAGAGTTGAGGTGTACTCTCACCCACACAGACAAAAGTCAAGTCAAATAATCAAGAGTTGAGTTGTGATCACGCTTCAGACAGACATAAGTCAAGTTAAACAATAAAGACTTACTTTTACGATTATACATACCATAAAGTTCATACAGGTGAAAATTGAATAAATACCCCTCTTTTTAAGGGGTCTTCATTGCAAACTTTTAAATCTCAGTTTTCTTTTTATTTCTTTTTGATTATCAAATTCTTTTCTTTTTCTTTACATTTTTTTATTTGGAAAACTAATTATTTTCTGATATGCAGTGCCTCGGCAATCTCTAAGAAACTTAACCAGTCGTGTTTTTTGTAGTAGTTTTTCACTATTCTTTCTACATTCAGACAGTCGTGTCTCCTCCAATTAGCTCTGTGCAAAAATGAGTAAACTGGAGAGAATCATCGTGGTTGCAGCAGTCGTGCTTTTGGCAATTATCCTAAGTTGTGTGACAATTTTTACCACTCAAATATCCAATCCTCTTAATGTTTGTCCTCAAGTCTTCATCATCACCATTGATGTTAACGTAAAAAGTTCCATGGCGAGATGTTTCATTCTAGCAGGAAAAGATATTTTTGGAAACTCCAGTGTCTACAGGGGCCCAATCAATGCAAATTAAAAAAAATTGAATTCTTTTTTCCAGAGTCAAAGCCTCCTTTCTGGCCGAGAATTCATCTATTTATGGAGAGATGTTGCATACCAGAAGGAAAAGATATTTTTGGATACTCTAGTATTCACAGGGCGCAATCAATGAAATTTCAAAAAAATTTGTTCTCTTTTCCAGAATCAAAGCCTCCCTTCTGGGCGATATTTGATCTATTTGCTCGAAGTTGTGGTCATAGTGGTCCAAAAAACTCCTATCTAAATATGTTAAGTACTTGTATATGCAGAAGATATGCATTAGTCAGTTTATGAAATAAATTATTTGGTCATTATAGTGTTTATTTCTCTGAAACCCTAAAACCCTTAAAGCATCATATTATAAAGTTGAAGAAACATCAAGATGTATTCCATAAACAAACCACCATCAATATGGCTTCAAATTATCAATATCAACTTGCTACAATTATTAAGAAAATGCAAGGAGCATCCATCAGTTGGAAGTTTCCTATGCTTGTTAGAAGAACTATCAACACCGTTAAGGAGGTCAGAGCAGCGGCAACTAAGTGGCCTAATAGTCTTATTGGGAAGATAATTGAGAAAAATACTTTGGATCTCAAGAAAATTAAGAAAGATATCAGTATACAGTGGGGAATGTACAAGAAGTGAGAGATGAAAATAATGGGTATAAATTTGTTTGTTTTCAAGTTTGAAAAGGAAGGTGTTGTGGAAGAGATCGTGAAACAAGCTCCATGGGCAGTTATGGAGTATCTGATGACTCTTCATGATTATGATTTTGCGAAAGATGTGTCAGATATGACTCCACATACCAAATATTTTGTGTGCAGTTCAGGAACCTGAAGTTGGAGCATTTAGATGATGATTTGATTGAAAAGATGTGCAAGGAGATTGGTAAGAAGATTGAAGAAGACCCAGAAGATGCAAGGCCTAAAGTGAGCAAATTACTGAAGGCTAATGTGGAAGTTGATATTACAAAGCCACTGAGAAGAGGTACATGGGTGCTCACAGCAAATTTAGAGGAAAAATGGGTGGTCTATCACTATGAGAAACAACCTAGAAAGATCCGTCCAAAATGTTTCGTTCTTCAACATGATGCTGAGCGTTGTGAGGAGTATGCAGATCAACATAGAGTTCTAAGAATGACAACAGAACAATGGAATAGACACTATGAAGAGAATAAGTATCTCATAAAAGGCATAGAGGAAGTCTCAGATGATCATGTGAGCAACATGGATACGAATGATAGTGTTAAGCTTGATGTTGGGCCTGTTATGTCTGAAAACGTCGAAGAAGATCCAAGGAGGCTTAAGAGATCCAGAAAAGATGATACTTACTCGTCTCCATCAAAAAAAAAAAATTGTTCCTCCTTCCCGAATCCCTATCTCGTATGAAAATCCTCTCTATCAAATCCAGACTCAAAATCAAATTCTACCTCAAATTAATATGAGTGGTAACGATTGTCACATCAAGGAAATCAGTGGTTCTCAGTTAGGTCGTGGATTGAGCATGCACAATACTGCGGGGAAAGAAAAGAATGGTGGAACGTCTGTTTGTTACACAGTTTCTGGAGTTGCTCGGATTGCTGCAAATAGGGTTAGTCTTTTTAAAGTATCCCAATCTTTCAAAATTTTACAATCTTGACAATTACGTCTTAATTTCTAATTTAGTATTTGATTGTGTTTTTAGGGTTATCAAGTTAGTTGTTGTTTGTGATTTTAAGGGTTTGAACTCGAAACTTGTTTGGGATTCTAGGGTTTCTAATATATTATCAGTCAGTGATTTTAAGAGTATCAACTTAAATTTTGATTGTGATTTTAAGGTTTCTGATATCCAAATTTGTGTTGAAATTAGGTTGATTGCCTTAATACTTAGGTTTAGATTGTTTCTGAACTGTCTTGTTTTGCACTGTAGTGCTGAGAACCTACATAATTCTTATTGTCTAATTCCTTGCTTTTCCGTGGAGAATTGCATTATGAAGGTGTTAGAGCACTGCTCGGTCAAACTCGCATGCGTTGTTATATCAAGCATGTTTGTCAATGTTAGTGATCAAAACTATAAGTCTTGATGTCTAGTATATTATAGCTAAGTCTCGGACTAGGATAGTAAGTGTAATTAAGCTCAAGGACTTCATGGCGATTCATCATACAAGTGGAAAAACTACTCAAGGAACCGGTGGAACTTCTCGACAAAAAGGTATGTGAAGACTTGAACTTATCTGTCACTCAAAAGTCTATTTATTTTATCTCCTACTTCTTGAGACAAAAGTTGTAATCTATATATATAGACTTAGATTATACACATTTGATATTTCGAGCCGAGTATACCTGGCCTATCTATATCTCAAAATATATGTTGGTAAGCGTTTCACTTCGATCATGTTTTTCTTTACCTAGTGACGAACGTAATGATATGTTTCAATCACTTTGAAAACTTCTTTGACGAAAAATGGTTTGTGAATAACAACTATATAACGTCCTCTAAGAATGTTTCAATGATTGGAATGAGAGTTTAGGTTACATAACTATTGATGGATATAAGCATTGTTGTGGAAACACATATATGTATAAGTCCTATTCCTTGAACCAAAGTTTGCGAACTTTGTTGATCAAGAGAAATCAGAGGATTGGCCCAGCCAAGTCCGCGAACTCAGTTTGCGAACTCAGTCCGCGAACTGATGGAACTTCTCTTCCCGAGAAATTCTGCTGGAGTTTCAAAACTTGTTTGCGTGAGTACCAGTCTGTGAACTGGCGGAACATCTCTTGCCGAGATTTTCTGTTGAGTTTGGAAACTCTGCCCGGTTGTCTTAAGTCCGCGAACTTGTGAACTTGAGAAAGGTTATGTATCTAAAGATGATCTCTGAACTTAAACTTATAAAGACTAAGGAATGCTTTTGCAAACCGTGGTTATAAAGTTCATGAGCCAATTCAAGTGAATCAAATCATCTTTGTTTCAATTGTGTCTTGTGTACTACATGAGATTTCCTTGCAATTGAACAACTCTCTAACTAGTTCGTTTGAAGTCATTTGAGCTAATTATGGTGAAGAAGAAAGTGGTTGGTATGAAATGCTCAAATGGCTAACCTTTTGGTTGACTATTATTGAACCAACTATGCACACGTTTGGGTACGGTTAACAAACCTAGCAACGTGCATTTCATGTGTGTATAACAAGCTAAGATTTCGATCTAACGGTTGAGATACATTAGCTTGAATCTAAATCAGGTTTTCATCTGACGGTGGATAGCGTTTGCTTTGTGAGTGATAGACACATTTTTGTGTCTAATTTGTCCTCAATGTATTGTATTGTTGGTACTCGACTTCGTACTTATTATGGTGTTTTATGTGTTTGTAGGTATTTTTGGGAAATAAACATTTTTGGAAAATTCGGCTCGAAAAGTTGCTCGAGGCGCCCCCGAAAAAGTACTAAAGGCACCCTCATTTTGGATAAGGGCACCCCAGCTGTTAAAGGCGCCCATACTCTGGATAGGGGCAACCATCATCTTCCTCATTTAAAACTTAATTTTGGCGGGAAACTTGTTTCTCACCTGCAGAATTTTTTGTTCGAGATTTGAGGACATTTTAGAGAGACTCAATGGCTGAGAATTGTTGGGATGATGTGACTGGTCTTAACAGACATGGTATGGCTTATTTTGTCGGATAAAATTGGCTAGATTCTCGTGTTGAAGAAGACAGAGGCATACGTGCATGGGATGATATTCTCCATTAAACTCATGGATATTTGGTCAGATTTTCTCTTGTTTTGGATATATACCAGCATGTTATACTACAACAGGGTTGGTAAGTGCTTTCAATTCGATCAAAGAGGAAGATCCACGGAATCTCGTGAAACATGAGAAAAAAATATTTCCGAGAATATTTTTCTTCAATACCGAGTAATGGAAGATTTGCTGGAGTTGTGGAGGATTATTTTCGGTTCTGAGAGACTATTTAAGGTGTACGTAGAGAAGCAGAGGGGATATGGAGTGATAGGGGAGCGAACAGAGGGTTGAGGATGGAGAAAAATCAAGTTGCAGAGATGAACCAGTTTTGCTGGTGAAGAAGAACACGAAGAACATTAGACCACAGAAGACAGTCGTATTGCTACAGTGCCAGCGACACTTCATATTTATCGTTCTCTGTAACAGTTTGGTTTGTAATAAATATAATTGTTACAAACCCGGTTTTAATTATTTCTCACCTTTTCCATCATTTGTAAACACCTTTTTGAGCAATGAAAAATTCCTTTGAGTGTGTTTTCACCATGCGGATCTAGACCCATCACTGGGACGACATAGGAGGTTGTTTTTCGTTCATGTGGTAATTAAAATAATTATTTTATAACTATTTGCATAGAATTTAATTGTTTTATGATTTATATTAATTATTTGTTATTTTGTTTGATGTCGCATGCTTGGTGTTAATTACTTTTGATGCGTCATGCTCACAACTTATAACTAATGTTTTATGAAATCTACTTCGGCAAAAAATAGAGTTATTGTTTCTTTTGTTTTGAGTTATAAATGCCTAGGATTAATTTATGAACCCCATGAACATGAAAAGCAGTGGAATCCCGAGTCCCAGTAAATTCTTCATCCTGTGACATATTTTGTATGTAATTTCTTATTTTTAGTATTTTTATATTTAAGCCTAGAATCAATTCAACAAAGTCCGAGAGAACGACAACCTTCTTACCACTATATAAAATTCGATCAGTGAGCAAGGCGAAACCCTGATTTGAAAGACTATATAAGGGGACATCTAGAAACTCTGCAAACTAATCTCCACACCTTACGTGTGATACTAGTTTGCGTGCTAGAGTCGGTTCTCCTTTAACCTTTGGTTTTCTTCTTCTAAAACCAGGTTAACGACTTAAAGACTTCATTGGGATTGTGAAGCCAGACCGATATTACTTTTATCGTAGTTGTGTGATCTGATCTTGCATATTCTATCGTACGAGTACAATCATATTGATTGGCTTGAGACCGTGAGAGTTCTCCGATACGCAAGATATAAAAAGTAATCACAAACATCTTCGTCTCATCATTTGTGATTCCACGACATCTTGTTTCGCTACCATACAATTAAGATTGTTGTGAGGTGATTGATTAATCTAGGTTGTTCTTCAAGAATATAAGACCGGACTATCAATTGGTTTCTGTTCACCTTGATTATATATCAAAAGACGAAACAAGAACTTTAGAGTTTTTCTGTGGGAGACAGATAGATCCTTTGATAGACTTGTATGTGTAAGACGGGTTTGTTTATTGTTAAAGCCTGCGATTTTGGGTCGTAGCAACTCTTAGTTATAGGTGATATCATCTAAGGGAATCAAGTGCATAGTATCCTGCTGGGATCAGAGGCGTAGGGGTGCAACTGTACCTTGGATCAGTGGGAGACTGATTGGGGTTCAACTATAGTCCAGTCCGAAGTTAGCTTGGAGTAGGCTAGTGTCTGTAGCGGCTTAATACAGTGTGTATTCAATTTGGACTAGGTCCCGGGGTTTTTCTGCGTTTGCGGTTTTCTCGTTAACAAAACTTCTAGTGTCTGTGTTATTTCTTTTCCACATTATATTTGTTTATAAAATAGAAATAATACAGGTTGTGCGTTATATCAATCAATTGGGTAGTCCGTTGTTGATTGATATTGATTGATCTTTGGACATTGGTCTTTGGTACCGTCCAAGTTCATCTTTCTTTAATAGAGACTCGCTATTTGCTTGAGTAAGATTAAATCGAGAGATAGGGATATAAACTCTTTGATATATCTTTTTATTGATTGAGTCTAACTGTCTAGTTGATTCTCATAGAAAGTATATTGGAGTTTGTCCATACAGATTGCTAGTCGAATTGTTGGGTGTGGTTGTTAGACTCCCGCTTTTTCAATTGGTATCAGAGCAGGCAAACACGTTAAAGACCTTATAGGTCTGTGTTTGTAGTGATCTGATTATGGACGAGTCTATCTCTAATAACGTACCAGTTCATAAATTACCAGATGATTCTAAAAGCTTGAATTCACATGAGAGAACTATCACATCTAAGTCAATATCTAAACATTCTCTTGATGTAAAAAATGTTGATTGGGAAACTCTCATAGAAGAACAGTTGGATGAACTTTCTGATGAAGGTGATTCGGATATTGATAGAGATGTTGATGAGGAAGTCTCAGAGTATGTTAAGTTTTTGGATTCGTGGAAGATGAAGAAGATTACAACTTCTCATGTCTCACATATTCTGACTCCTCTCTGTCGAGAAAACAAGAAATTGAGAAGATGTCACGCAGGTGTTTATTTTTCGAATCGATCCTCAAGGATTTTGAGGAAAACCTACGTATGAAGTCACTTGAATGTGATAATCTTTATCAAAAGTACTTTTTGTTGGAAGAGAAACTTGTAGAATCTGAAGCAAGGTTTAACTCTCAACAAATTAGTTTTGATGACAGAGAAAGTGCTTGTCTCGCTCGAGAAAAACGCCTTGAGGATGATTTAGCTGCTGCTCTTGATAAAATCAAAATGTTGGAAGATGACTTGAAAAAGTTCAATACTAGTTCAAGCAAATTAACCACTATGCTAGGAGCAAGTAAAAATCATCGTGATACACGAGGATTGGGCTATAAGGGAATAGATGCTCCAAGTATTAGCAAAGAGGTAAAATTTGTCAAGGCTAGTGATTCTTCTCAACAAAAGGTTTCCACTGATGGAAAAAGTGAAATACCTTCAATGTCAATTAAGGTTCGAAAGAGCAAAGAATATCAACCTCCAAAGTCAGCACATACGGATCTAGGTAAGAACATTCCTTATGTTTGCCACTATTGCGGAAATAAAGGACGCCTGGAAATGAGATGTCGTTTTCGTGTAAGGAATAAGAAACTTCATGATGTTCTTGTTTGGGCATCACAAGAAGTTGTGAAACCAAGATCACATGCTAAGGCTAATCCCCTTAACATTACAGGTTGTAACTTTCCAACCTTTAAGCAAAGGAATCGTTGTTGTGATAAACCTAGATTTGCCTATAAACGTTATACGAAGCCTTTTCACAATCGTAATGGTTATCAAAAGGATAACTTCGTAAAGAAGAAGACAAGATCCGATGCTCCCAATTGGAGAAAGACTAACTTGCAAAAGAATATTCAATCCAATTTTCTTACGAGAAATCTTAAAGAGAGTAGTGGGAAGAAGGTTCCGGTTGTTCCTAAACGCACTCAGAAGTGGGTACCAAAGAAAGCTAATGATGCTTTGAATGTGAAAAGGAATGATCTTCCAGAAAATTCCATGACTATGAAGAAGGCAGTATCCATGATGTTGGAACTTAACAAGTTTTTTAGGAAAATGGAATTGGATGTGAAAGGCTCTAAAAGTGATCCCTTTCATGATAATCCAAAGGTCAATTGTGGTGAACAAGACATTGTTCACCCCAACACAACTTGATTGTGTTGTAAGTGCATCCTCACCAAAGAATGCCCTGCTATGTATACGGTGAGGGAAGCACGGAAATTGGGGCGCACAGATTATGTTCGGTAAAGCTGTAGAATTCAATTGGATTCATCTAAAAAGGTATGTCTATAAACTTGAGCAAGATTTGTGCTTCTATTTGTTTAGGGAACTTATAATGATTCATGTACCTTTCTTATCGTTCTTTTCTACCTAACTTGATATGTGTTTAAGGTTCTTAAACGTTTAGGTTTGAAAATAGTAGTTCGGGATGTTTGGACTTCATGGTACACCTACCAGGTATGCATAAAATCTTTTAAAATCAAAATCCAGGGGTTTAAGTTCGCAAACTTGAAAATTCGTTTGCAAACCCGTCTGCATACTTGACGTCGATATTCGGTAAACTTGTTTTGGCCGTAACTTCTTCGTCCGAACTCGGAATGACCTCATTGTTTTTGCATTCTCTTCCTCTTTGAATTCTCTTCAAAATGGATATGAGAATTATTGTATTTGTATGAGTTAAGATTGGTATTTGTCCTGTCTCTTGTTTTTGAGTATTTTGCTCAGTTTCGTTGCACTTGCTCCACTTCTCTTGGACTTGGGCACTTGGATTCTTGGAGTACTAATATTCTATGCTCATTTGTAGCTTTAACAATAATGTTTTTGGTGAATCACAAAGAAGGAAGTTCAAGAATGGGCTGTACTACGCATTACTACGGGATTCTTGAATGCTCACAACCATTTTTTGTGAACTATGGTGGATGGTCGTTTGTATGTTCTTCTTTGTTAAGAAAATATTTTTGTACACATGATACTTAGTATAAATCCGGGCGAAAAAGATTGATTATACCCTCTAAGGACAAATCATCTTATATGTGCATTACGAGTTTGTCTTGATGCCTACAAAACTTCTTATGAGAATTTATTCTTGTTTTTGAAGGATTACTAGAGTTTGGAATAGCAATTATTGTGATTTCACATAGCTATGTCCAACGTTTTCATCTTCATGTTTAAATTCTAAATTTGTTTGGAAGATGATTTTGGCAGTACTAATATTTATAATTTTATATATTGCAATATGTTATGGGATATTGGTGTTTACGTCCGAGAACTATGTTTGTCCCATACTTTGTCAGAAGTAAAGTCGTTCATGATCGTTATTCATTTATTGATTAAAGAATGAATGGTCTTTTGGAAATTACAAAAATTAAGCATATATTGTCAAATCTTTGATGGAAGATAGGTTAAAATCTTTTGTGACAAGGATGATTTCTATTGATTGTTGTTATGCAAATAATGATTGAAGATAGAATGAATCCCTGTCTATTCCGCAGTATTGATCATCCTTGATCCATATTTTATGTGTATACTACAATGCTCTGTAAGTTCTCTTATGTTAAGCATTTTGTATTTAATTTGATTGCGTATTCTGATTAAATTAATCATGGGTTTACTTGTGATTAATTTGATTGAGTTTTTGGATATAAAAAATCATTCTCATGGTTTTTGGTGTCCAATAAAAATCCTTCTTTTCTTTTGAAATTAAGGTCGCTCTTGTTATTCTTTCGGGAATGACATCAAATGGGGGAGAGTTTTTTTTGAACTTGTGCTTAATGGTCATATCTTAAGGGGTGTGCGGCTGTGGAATTTTAAAGGGGTTATCTTGTATCTTTAAACTCCTTGATGAATGCTATTAGCTTCGGCTACATGATTTCATCTAAATTAAGATGATGTGCGTCTTTTCTTTTAGTCATGAAATATCTCTTGTGGAAATTTCATTATGATCCCGTTCTTGTACCTTTGCCAATTTTATTGGCAAAATGGGGGAGAATTAATAGGTAGTTCATACTACAAATACATATGGTTTTCGGATCATTGTGTAATGGGGAATGGTTTCCATGATTGAGATGGAGTATTGACTAAGGGGGAGTGATACATATCATATAGTATTATTGTTGAAGTTGTGATACAATTGGACTTTGACACTATGTAATAATACTATGAAAATGTGTAACAATGATCGAGACCAATGTTTTCTCATTGTTATAGCTACGGATCTTCAACAACGGTGATGCTAAACTTACAACCTTTGGGATCATTGGAGTACTTGGAAGGACGAAGATTTCAAGGAATGTTGAAGAATATACTTATGGAATAGGAGCTACTAAAGTTTCATTATCTTTTTTGTGTTCCATATGTATTGATATTTTTGTCACTAAAATTGACAAAGGGGGAGATTGTTAGAGCACTTCTCGGTCAAACTCGCATGCGTTACTATATCAAGCATGTTTGTCAATGTTAGTGATCAAAACTATACGTCTTCAGTTCTAGTCTATTATAGCTAAGTCTCGGACTAGGATAGTAAGTTTAGTTGAGCTCAAGGAATTCATGGCGATTCATCATACAAGTGGAAGAACTACTCAAGGAACCGGTGGAACTTCTCGACAAAAAGGTATGTGAAAACTTGAACTTATCTGTCACTCAAAAGTATATCTATTTTATCTCCTACTTCTTGAGACAAAAAGTCGTATGCTATATATATAGACTTATATTATACACATTTGATATTTCGAGCCGAGTATACCTCGCCTATATATATCTCGAAATATGTGTTGGTAAGCGTTTCGCTTCGATCATGTTCTTCTTTACCTAGTGACGAAAGTCATGATATGTTTCAATCACTTTGAAAATTGCTTTGACGAAAAATTGTTTGTGAATAACAACTATATAACGTCCTCTAAGAATGTTTCAATGATTGGAATGAGAGTTTAGGTTACATAACTATTGATGGATATAAGCATTGTTGTGGAAACACATATATGTATAAGTTTTATTCCTTGAACCAAAGTTTGCGAACTTTGTTGATCAAGAGAAACTGGAGGTTTGGCCCAGCCAAGTCCGCGAACTCAGTTTGCGAACTGATGGAACTTCTCTTCCCGAGAAATTCTGCTGGAGTTTCAAAACTTGTTTGCGTGAGTACCAGTCCGCGAACTCAGTCCACGAACCCAGTCTGCGAACTGGCGGAACATCTCTTGCCGAGATTTTCTGCTGAGTTTGGAAACTCTGCCCGGTTGTCTTAAGTCTGCGAACTTGTGAAATTGAGAAAGGTTATGTATCTAAAGATGATCTCTGAACTTAAACTTATAAAGACTAAGGAATGCTTTTGCAAACCGTGGCTATAAAGTTCATGAGTCAATTCAAGTGAATCAAATCATTTTTGTTTCAATTGTGTCTTGTGTAGTACATGAGATTTCCTTGCAATTGAACAACTCTCTAACTAGTTCGTTTGAAGTCATTTGAACTAGTTATGGTGAAGAAGAAAGTGGTTAGTATGAAATGCTCAAATGGATAACCTTTTGGTTGACTATTATTGAACCAACTATGCACACGTTTGGGTACGGTTAACAAACCTAGAAGCGTGCATTTCATGTGTGTATAACAAGCTAAGATTTCGATCTAACGGTTGAGATATATTAGCTTGAATCTAAATCAGGTTTTCATCTAACGGTGGATAACGTTTGCTTTGTGAGCAAGGCGAAACCCTGATTTGAAAGGCTATATAAGGGGACATCTAGCAACTCTACAAACTAATCCCCACACCTTACGTGTGATACTAGTTTGCGTGCTAGAGTCGGCTCTCCTTTAACCTTTGGTTTTCTTCTTCTAAAACCAGGTTAACGACTTAAAGACTTCATTGGGATTGTGAAGCCAGACCGATACTACTTTTATCGTAGTTGTGTGATATGATCTTGCATATTCTATCGTACGAGTACAATCATATTGATTGGATTGAGATCGTGAGAGTTCTCCGATAGGCAAGATATTAAAAGTAATCACAAACATCTTCGTCTCATCGTTTGTGATTCCACGACATCTTGTTTCGCTACCATACGATTAAGATTGTTGTGAGGTGATTGATTAATCTAGGTTGTTCTTCGGGAATATAAGACCGGATTATCAATTGGTTTCTGTTCACCTTGATTATATGTCAAAAGACGAAACAAAAACTTTAAGGTTTTTCTATGGGAGACAGATAGATCCTTTGATAGACTTGTCTGTGTGAGACAAATTTGTTTATTGTTAAAGCCTGCGATTTTGGGTCATAGCAACTCTTAGTTGTGGGTGAGATCAGCTAAGGGAATCAAGTGCGTAGTATCCTGCTGGGATTAGAGGCGTAAGGGTGCAACTGTACCTTGGATCAGTGGGAGACTCATTGGGGTTCAACTACAGTCCAGTCCGAAGTTAGCTTGGAGTAGTCTAGTGTCTGTAGCGGCTTAATACAATGTGTATTCAATCTGGACTAGGTCCCAGGGTTTTTCTGCATTTGCGGTTTCCTCGTTAACAAAAATTTTGGTGTCTGTGTTATTTCTTTTCCGCATTATATTTGTTTATATAATAGAAATAATACAGGTTGTGCGTTAGATTAATCAATTGGATAGTCCGACCTAACGGTTTAGTAAGTTTTCTGGGCGGTTCATTAATTTTGATAAGTCAGGGTTGGCTTTCAGCCCAAAAACCAGCCCTAATGTAAAAACCAAATTGCCAGTATTCTGAATATTAGAAGAATGACCTTGCAAGATAAATACTTAGGAGTGCCTCTTCTAATTCAGAAGGACAAGGTAGAGACCTTTGGCCACTTGTCTGAAAAGTTTGGAAACAGGTTGGCTCCATGGAATAGGAAACATCTTAATCAGCCTGGTAGGGTTGTGTTGGCTCAAACGGTTTTAGGGTCCTTAGTCTCACATCATTTATCTGTTTTTCCAATGCCAAAAGTTCTTAGTGATAAGTTTGATAGGTTTCAGATGAATTTTGTTCTTAATGAAAACATAATGGTAGAAGTCTTAATCTCATCAAAGGGGAAACAGTTTCTCAACCTAAGGCTCTAGGTGGTTTGGACCTTAAGAAAACAGAAGTGATGAATAATGCCCTACTTACTAAGTTAGCCTGGAGATTGATAACTGAAGAATATTCTTTATGGGGTAAAGTAATGAAAGGTAAGTACTTTCCCTTCCATAACCCTCTTCATTATGTTAACGACAACACTGGATCTTGGATTTGGAAAGGTGTTTGTCAAGGCATTAGTGTCATTAAGGATAATTACAGTTGGGAGATTGGAGATGGTGGGAGTATCTCAATTTGGAAAGACATATGGATTCCAGGTTGGAAAACTCCTCCATCCTCCCAATTTGTTTCTTCATCCTTACAAACTGTTGATCAGCTCGTTGATCGTGACAATAAATCATGGAGACTTGATATCTTAACTTCTTTGTTTAATGATGAAACTGTTAAGGATATCCTGAAAATTAGAATTTCTTCTGCAAGTAAGGATCAGTTGAGGTGGACTCTGGCAGAAAATGGTCATTTTTTTGTCAAAACAACTTATAGAGTCCTTGACACAGCTAACGGTAATGCTAGTACCGATCCTAGGATTAACCTCTTTCCTTAGACCAAATTTTGGAAATCTGTTTTTCCTCCTAAGATTATGCATTTTATTTGGAAATGTGTGCATGGTTATCTACCAGTTAGGGACAAATTATCTAGATATGTAGCATCCAAAATGCCCCTTTTGTGATAGACAAAATGAGAATGTGCAACATTTATTGCTTGATTGTGATGTTTCTAAAGCCATTTGGCTGGCTATGAATTCTAATATTGTAGGATTTTGCAGTGGTGTAGATCTCATAGACTGGATTGGTAGTTGGTTAACAATTAATGATAGCTTGGCAACTGTTAACAAATAACTGGTGGATTTTGCATCCCTCACTCTTTGGCATATCTGGAAACTGCGTTGTGAAGTAGTATTTGATAATGCACAAGTTAACATTCCGAATATAGTATGTATGATTAATCAGAGCATGAATGAATGGGTTGTAAGTAACAGTAACCAGTCCTTTATTTCCCAACAGAGAGGGGCTCATATGAGGGTTCATATTCCTTGGACAAGACCATCTGAAAATTTTATTAAAGTTAATTTTGATGCGTCTTATTCGAAAGACTCTAATCTTATGGGAACGGGACGAATTGTAGTTGATGATGCAGGGAAGTGGAGAACATCGGGATGCATTCCGACAGTAGCTCAGGATGCAGAAAAGGCTGAGACGCAAGATGCTTTGGAAGGAATCAAATGGACAGTTGCAAATCAAGTCATCAATCTTCAACTAGAGGGAGACTGTGCTAATGTGGTGAACGCTATTAATGGCAAACATGGCTCAGTTAAATGGACAACTAATAGTATAATTTATGATTGTCAAGAACTTCTTAAGAATTTTAATAAATGAGAATGTTGTTATGTCCCAAGAGAAACAAATGAGGTAGCGGATCTCTTAGCAAAAGATGCAAGGCTAAGCAATAGTACTGTTTTTTGGTCAGAGAGTGTGTCACAGTGGTTATCCTCTCTAATTTCTGAAAAACTTGACGTAGTCCTTTAAATAATTAATGGAAATTCCTTTCTTATTAAAAAAAAGAAGAAGGGGGTCTTCAAAAATACGCCTAAGGGATATATTTTAAGATTTTACGGTCTAGTTTTTTGCACATCTAAAATTACATTAAGTCAATTCAACCTCTGGAGGAGGTTAGCTGGACGTTTTCACGCGTCAAAAATATATTAGTTCATTTTCATTACCTAAAAAAATACTAGTTCATTTTAATTATTTGTATAAAAAATATACCCTTAAAAGGTATTTTTAGAAACAAAAGAAAAAGGAGGAGTACATATCGTATAGTGTACACTGACCGTATATACGAAAACCATATGTTTTCACAGTAAACTAACAAAACAAGCCTGTTATAGGGGCGACATGGTTTATTAGAGGGGCGGCATTGTATAGGACAAAAAGGGTCATTACATGATAATTCAAGTGTCCCTATAAAAAAATCTGGAAATGACAAATTAACCCTCATAATTGATAACCTAGTTTAGTGATGATAATCAAGTTTAGTGTTAATGATTAATTTCACTTATATTAACTCAAAATCAAAATCAGATTTTTAGAGTTAAAAAAAAGTTTAGAGGAGAAGGTCAATCTCAATTAATTGAAGAAATTAACCAACAAAATGAAGAACCAGGACATGAAAATGACCGGGTATACTTCTAAATTAGTCCCAATTAGCTTTTTGTTGCTCAAAGTTATCTAAAGTACGTAAAAAATTCATTTTTTTTTAACATTTTCAGAGCTAATTACGGTTGGAATTTTGCTCATAACCAACCGTAAATCGAAGTTACGGTTCGTAAAAGATTAACTACCAACCGTAACTGGTTAAATTTGAAAAAAACCCAATCATAAAACCAGTTACGGTTGGTAACTAAATGCTCGATACGAACCGTAACTCAGTTACGGTTGGTAACCAAATGCTCGATACCAACCGTAACTGAAGAAAATTCTTAGATATAAGAACATACGGTTGGTAATTGAACTATTACCAACCGTCACAACATCAAAATCTCCAGTTGCGGTTCGTAATTGAGTTAAAATCAACCGTAACTCACATAAATCCAGAAATTTCAATTTCAAATTTCAACTTCAAATTTCAACTAAAACCCTAATTTTTGATAGAAATTAAACTTAAATCGAACAAAATAAACCAAATCGTAACTGGGTTTTCAAAATATACCTCATATAAATCATTACACTACAGTTGACTAATTTTCGAATCGTCGATTAATCGAAGACGATGAAATTTTGAGTTTTAATGGAGGTTACGGTTGATGGGAGGAGGAGAAGAGAACGAGAAAGAAAACAAATTTTCAATTTAGCTTTGATTTAGGTTAAAAAATGGGGAGGATAATCTAGTCAATTTACACCCCTTATAAGACATCCCCTAACCAACTAGAGAGACATTACTATCACACCGCCGCTCCTCTAATAAACCATGCCGCCACTGTAACATGCTTGGAACAAAAATAAAGTTACAGTGCGTCTAGGGTTTAACAAGGTTTTATAGGTAGACAAAAAATAATAGAAGAAAGGCAGTCTCCCATTTGAGACGAGCAGCCAAACCCCTTTGGATTGTGGACGAAACCTTCAAACACGAATTGGGTTTCTCCGTCCGCCTCTGAATTTCTCGTTTTCTGAAACCCTAGAATTTAAACTGTCTGTTTCTTGATCAGTATTTATTTACCTATATATCGATTCGACATATTCGTTGAAATCACAATCTTCAGAAGAAGTAGCCTAGATGACTACTACAGAGGTGAGTTCGAAGTGTTTTATTTCTGCCGTTCGGTCAAAATTCATTTTCTTTTTCTTTTCGCTTAGTTTCAGAATGGTAATTATGTTGTTTACAGTTGATATCATTTGTTAGTTTTTTTTTCTAGGGTTTGAGTATGTGTTTTGTTTTGATGCAGGGTGCTACGGAGGCAGTAGAGTCTGTTAGTTTCAGCTTTTTAACAGATGAAGAGGTTAGAAAAATGAGTAGGAAGAAGGTTACATGCCCCATTCTTTATACTAACCTGGACGTAGCTTATCCCAATGGCTTGTATGATCCTGCAATGGGACCCTTAGAGGATAAAGGACTGTATGTTCTCTCTCTTTCTCAAACTGATTCAAACTGTTTCTTGTTTCATGTGGCACTTTCAAGGTTGTTTACTTTCAGTTAATGTCATATATAGGGCCTAATTTCAGTTAGTTACATAATCTCTTAAAAATGTGCAATGATGGTTTGGGTATTACAAGAGAAGTGGGTACTGTTCACAATCAGTTTTCATTAGCAAAGACAAACAATCTCGAAATGAGACATTTAGTTGGAAATGAAATGTGGGTTTCGGATTGTGAAAATGGTTTCATTGCTGTGTACCTTAGTAAGCATAACTTGTGCATTTCCCAGGGATATGGGAAGGTTGAACACCAAAATTGATCGAGCCACATCTGGAAGTTCCTTCCTAATCCTACATAATCACCCATTTTTTTATTTCATTTTGTGACTTGAAATGGGATACAACCAATTCGTATGTTTGCTTTACATATCATCTGATTCATATCTCAAAATGTGATGAATTTGTTCTATGTTGATTATTGGTTAATTGGTGACTGATACAGTTACTTATTTACTTCTTTATAGTTGTGGATCATGTGGCCAGACTTATTTTGAGTGTTCTGGTCATTGTGGCCATATTGACCTTGCGGTACCAGTCTACAATCCCCTGTTGGTCAGGACTCTCTTCCAACTGCTCGAAAGGACTTGCTTCTTTTGCAAACATTTTAGGATAGAAAAGGAAAAGGTACTTTGCTCTAGATATAAGAGGTTGCTGAATGATGTTTTTTTTTTTAATTATTTATTGAGAATGCAGAAACAACAATGAAGTTGGTCTGAGATGCTAAACTTCCTGGGCTATGTCTTTTCCATTATCCTAGACATTATGATAATCTTTTCGTTTCCCTATTTTAGGTTCAAAAGTGTGTTGCTCAACTTGAACTTATTAAGAAGGGTGATATTACCGGGGCCAAAAACTTAGATATGGCTGAGTGTTCTGCATGGGAGGAAAGTGATGCTGACCAGACAGCATGCACCAGCAAGCCATCCGAGGTGAGGTATAACAACAATCAGAATTCCGAGCAGCACCACTGGACGTCACTTCAATATTCTGAGGCTATGTCTGTGCTGGACGGTTTATTGGGGTCTAAGCCAAGTGCATGCCGTAGGTGTTCCGCAAAAAATCCCAGAATCAGTTGTCCAACTTTTGGTTGGTTCTACATGGTATGTTTTCCAGTAGTGCTCCATTGTATTGGATTGTTAGAAACCTGCATGACTAAGAACTATTATATTCATTTCATATTTTGTGCAAATCAATAAATTGCCTTGCCTGCCATGAAAGCTGTAATAGGTCCGGCATTAAGAACCTCAAGGTAATGCCTCCAAAAGGGAAATAATAATCGGTCTATCTTAATTCTGTAATCGTTATTATGTTTTGGAAATAATATTATGATGCAACTATGCAAATATAGGTAACCTGTTATAACCGTCTTGCTAGTGCGTAGATTGTTGAGGTATCGGTTTTCTAGTAATTCACTTGATCACCACTTTGTTGTTTGTTGATTTTCCCTGTAGAACATGTCAAAAGCTTCTACTCGAGCAAATGTTATACAAGGAGTTGAGCTGAACGAATCATTTGATGATGGAGCTGAACAAGATGTGATTGGAGAGGTAAGGCATTCCGGTGTTTCAGATTCCGAGGACATGGAATCAGCTGGATCTGTCTATAATGGAACACCGAGTCCTGGTAAAAAATCAAGAAACAAAGGAGTATCTGGACCTCCTTCCGAATACCTTAAGCAAAGCAATTTCTTTTCGGGTGTCCTCTTACCATCAGAGGTAAATTTTTTGCCTTGCTAGCAGGCATCTGCTCTAACTTGGTTTGGTATTCTGAATCAACATGGCATTTCCTGTTTATATTTCATTAAGACATTATGTGCAACAACAGGCGAAAGATCATATGAAGCTCGTGTGGGAAAATGAGAATCAAATTTGCTCCCTCATTTGTGACATTCAGCAGCAAGGAATGACTCAGAAGAGAAGTAGTTACTCTATGTTCTTCATAGAAGCCCTTTTAGTTGCTCCTGTCAAGTTCCGACCCCCCGCTAAGGGTGCTATGGTGAGTGTTCTATTTTATTTTTTTATGCTGCATGCGTAGTAGGAAATCTTATTTTTGCTTTTCCTTCCCCACATTTGTGACATGGCATTTCCCCACATTCGTCTTTTCACACTGACTGATGCGAACTATATCCTTAACCTTAAACATAATATTATTGCTTGAATGAACTTTGAGCATAGAATCCTTCTGTCAGAGCCTCAGATACGTCTTTAAGGTTCCGGATTAGCTATTTATTGACAGGACTGATGGCATCTATATGCTATTTTGGTGAGGCCAACTAGTTGATTATCAGTGCAGCTAACAGATTAGTGTTTAACTTGGTGTCCTATTATTTACAATATTATTGTGAGGTTTTGGTGTGAATAGCTAGAACAAAATCATTCAGTATAAATTCTCAAATGTTGGGCGAGCAAGTCATATGCTGTTCTCAAAACGTCCCACAAACCCCTTTTGAGCATAGAATCCTTCTGTCAGAGCCTCAGACATGTCTATTGATTGACACGACTGATGGCATCTATATGCTGTTTTGATGCGGGCAACTAGTTGATTATCAGTGCAGCTAGCAGATTAGTGTTAACTTGGTTTCCTATTATGTACAATATTATTGTGAGGTTTTGGTGTGAATAGCTAGAGCGAAATCATTCAGTATAAATTCTCAAATGTTGGGCGAGCAACTTTCTCGTGTATTTTTTGGTGGAGGTCATATCAGCAATTGTGTAAATGAAAATCAGTCAACTTGGAACCATAGTCTAGGCTAGGTCATGTCCTGTCACAGTTTTCTATTGCATGTATGCTATATCATTTTTGTCATCTTTATTTTGTATCGAATATACAATAAATATCATAAAGTCATGAATTCTAATTAGCTTTTTTTTAGATTTCATCAGTTCTTTGTTAGCACTTAACAATGGTATTTTCTTGGATTAATGTGATGTATGACTTGCAAATTGCAACTACTTTGACATGTAGAGCTTTTCAATCTTCGGATACTTATGTTTTCATTCTTCATTCATGAGAAATTTGTTTACGAGTATCACTGTAATCCTATTTTAGGTGACCGATCATCCCCAAACTTTGTTGTTGGGTAAAGTGTTAGAGTCCAGCATCAAATTATCCAATGCACACATGAATAGCGCAGAAGACACTCGATTTGTTACTCAATGGAGGGAACTTCAAAAAAATGTAAATGTCTTATATGATAGCAAGGCTGTCAAAGGTAAAGTTAATACTCTTTGTTCCCTTACTTGATTTCTTTCCCATTATGCACCTGAGAAGTATGGCGTTATTTGTTTCACCATGTATGATGCTACTTAGTGAAAGGCAGCTGTAGAACATAAGGGCAGTGCTGTCATATCTTAATTCAGTGATTGGATGTTTTAGGTAATTTTTATTGAAATCTAAGGCATTTTTGTTTTGTTGTTATAAAAAATTTTCCCATGTGAAACAGTGGTGTACTCATTTAACATAGCTGAATAATTGTAAAAGCACTTGTCTAGTAAGTTTCTGTATATACCTTTTGTATGTCCTGCATCCATGTCAGCAGAAGTCTTAGGGAAGGTTATCATCTATTGTCGTACTTTAAATAGCTACCTCAATGTCCAAGGTTTATTAATGTTAGTGTCTTTGTTCTTGGCTTGGTCTTTCTTGTTAAATATACAATACTGTGTGATCCGCTTTTGGGTATAGGCCGAGAAGCAGTCTCCTAGTAATTCTAGAAGTAGTTTCCTAATCCTAGAAAGAAAACTTAGGAGTCCTATATTTAGAAGATTACAAAAAAAGGGGAGTTTCAAAACCTAGAATGACTAGAATATAGAAGCAGTGCTACGTATAAATAGGGTGCAAGAGAGTACCCGTAGGAGGGCAGACAAACCACAATGAAGAAGAAAAAGAAGAAGAAAAAGGGTACAACTCCTAGGGCAGAAATTACCTTGAAGGAAAACGTTGTAATACTCTTTCACTTGAGCAATAAAACTAAGGTTTGAATTGCAATCTGTTTGTTCTTTTATTCTACTTGTTTAGCTATTCTCTGTCTATCATATTGGGGTCTAGAAACTGATCAGTGGTATCAGAGCCAGAAGGTAAGTAAGCAATGTTTCCGGAGATGTATGGAAAGGCTTCGATCCAAGGGTAACAAAGTATTATCAGTAGATCCTAATATTGATAAAAGAAAGAAAGCTATGTTTGTTACAGAGCAGTCAAGAACCGAAGAAGGCGGGATTGTGAAAACCGTCCATAAAGAGGGGAGAACTAATCATGTATTGGCAAAAAGGAACAATCAATATTATGAGAATTGCAAAACGAATCGACACTCTAAAGAAGGATGTTGGAAATTGCATCCGGAGTTGAGACCAGCATGGTGGAAAGACTGTCCGCAAGCTACCACAATCATCTACAATAAAGAAAAGAAGAAACGACATTTGGCTACACAACAAACCAAACACTTAGTGAACGCTAGTCATAAAATTAGCCTATTCGCGGTTCGACCAGTTGTCAAAGAACCTAGTGAATTGGTCTGTGCAAACTCTTGTGAGTGCACTAAAACCGAAAAGAACGATCTGCAACAGTTGTTAGAAGGGTTAGAAGACACCATGCAACAGCCGCAGAAGTTACCACCAAAACAGCGCGTGGAACCTGGAATCCAACTACTTGACGAGCAAAATAAGTCGCCATCATTACAAGTTGCGCAAGACTTAGCTCAAGTGAAGTATAGAATTGGAGAACAAGTATTGTTTCAAGAATGTCTTAAAGGGAAAAGTTTGAAGCATGCAAAGTGGTACTCAAGAGTGCAGCTGCAGGCTAAACTTCCGTGCATCTTAACTCAATGCTTTTGAGGGACCAAAAGCCTCCTAATGGGGGAGGTCTGATCCGTTTTTAGGTATAGGCCGAGAAGCAGTCTCCTAGTAATTCTAGAAGTAGTTTCCTAACCCTAGAAAGAAAACTTAGGAGTCCTATTTTTAGAAGATTACAAAAAAAGGGGAGTTTCAAAACCTAGAATGACTAGAATATAGAAGTAGTGCTACCTATAAATAGGGTGCAAGAGAGTACCTGTAGGAGGGCAGACAAACCACAATGAAGAAGAAAAAGAAGAAGAAAAAGGGTACAACTCCTAGGGCAGAAATTACCTTGAAGGAAAACGTTGTAAAACTCTTTCACTTGAGCAATAAAACTAAGGTTCGAATTGCAATCTGTTTGTTCTTTTATTCTACTTGTTTAGCTATTCTCTATCTATCATATTGGGGTCTAGAAACTGATCACTGTGATTATTAAATTTTTTATTCTAGAGAGGTTGTATGTGGGAGCCCACGTGTCTTGGTAAGATCCACAGGAGATCGATTCAAGGTTGTTTGCAGTCTAAACGAAAACCTTACACTGTTTAACCTATACAAAAATGTGGTTTTTTCTTCCTCCCAGTTTCCATTTGTTTCCGTGGTCTATTCAATTTTCAATTTCTTTTACCCTCGTCAATTGTTCGTCTCTTCATCTGATCTATAACGGTTGTTTGAGATCCAATCATCCAAACTAATACCTTCCAGTGTTTTGACTATCAGAAACATTCCAATGTTAATTTGTTTTCTTTGATCTGTTCAATTTCAATTTTCTTTCACCCTTTCAATGGCTTATCTCTTCAACAGATCACAGACAGTGTGCATCTCCATACTTCTGCATTTCCCCCCCCTTCTCTTTTCTCTTTAATGTAGTCTCTTCCGATAGACGTAATTTCCCTCATAACCCTCCCTCCTATAGTTAACCTCTCCTCTTTTCTTCTGTCTGTATATGTATTTTCATATGATATTTATACATCACAGTTCAAGCATTATTTAAATTAATCTCCTTATTTGCTACAAACTTTTTCATTATTCAGGAGGTGCCAAGGATAGTGCGGCTAATGGAGGAATATGTCAGCTGCTGGAGAAGAAGGAGGGTCTTTTTCGGCAAAAAATGATGGGAAAGAGGGTTAATCATGCATGTCGGTCTGTCATTTCTCCAGATCCCTATTTAGCAGTCAATGAAATTGGAATTCCTCCTTGCTTTGCGCTGAATTTGACGTATCCAGAGGTGGGGTTTAGCTTTTTTCGTCTTTCATCACCATCATGTATGCCTTCATTTCATGATTGAAATTTGAAACGCCCTTTCTAACTCTCAAACAACCTGACTTGGTATACCTTTATATTTGGATTTGTTGCTTGAACATGATCCATTTTTGTCCATTTCTTGATTCTACAGAGAGTGACGCCTTGGAATGTTAACAAACTGAAGGAGGCTATCCTCACCGGCGGTGAGGAACATCCCGGAGCTACACACTATGTAGATAAGTATTCAAGTGTTAAATTGCCAAAAGCTAAGCAAAAGCGATTTGCATATGCAAGGAAGTTACCCACTTCGAGAGGAGTCCTTACACAAACTGGCAGGAGTGTTGAGCAAGAACTTGAAGGAAAGGTGGTGTACCGCCATTTACGAGATGGAGATATAGTGCTCGTCAATAGACAGGTACAGCATATCTTGAGAAATTTCAATGAGTTCGTCTCTTGTTAGATGAACATTTCTGTTTTGTATATTGCACTGTTTGTGTATATTGTGTATCTAGGTTTAACCAACAAGTTGAGTTACATCTATCAGTGTTGTGGTTGAAGAGTAACGTAGATGAGCCTCTGTTGAATTAGTTGGACCAATAATCATCAGGTGTATATTCTTCTATCTATTTAATAGGAATGTGAGAATATTACTGCCCTGTTGTTGCATGTGAAACCGTTTTATATTAGGTGATTTTTTCCCCAAAGAGTGCGAAGAGAACTACTTAGAGAGTGATACTGCAGGTGTTCATTATGGTGAAAAAATGAATTACTCTGGAATTATCTGAATTCTTAGCTGATAATGCTTGAGAAGTGTTTCTAATTGCTTCTTGGCTCACTTTATCTGGAGTCATTTATTATTGACAGCCAACACTTCACAAACCAAGTATTATGGCTCATGTTGTCCGTGTTCTGAAGGGGGAGAAAACACTGCGTATGCATTACGCAAATTGCAGGTTTAATATCCTTTTTTCCTCTATTTTATGACTGTTTAAAAATGCATTGCATATGTTTGGGTACTGGACTTAAAGTTTGCTGTATGTATTGTAGTGTTTACAATGCTGATTTTGATGGCGATGAAATGAATGTTCATTTCCCTCAAGATGAAATTTCACGTGCAGAAGGTTACCATATTGTGAATGCAAATAACCAATACCTTGTTCCAACAAGCGGTGAACCGAAAAGGGGTTTAATTCAGGTTTGATAGTTTCCTACAAGGTTCACTCACTCGCATATGCAACCTTCAAGTGACTGATTTTTCAAATTGTTTTGCTTTCAGGACCATATCATAAGTGCTGTACTTCTCACCAAGAAGGACACATTTTTTACTCGAGATGAGTACAACTACCTTCTTTACAGTTCTGGGGTGTCTGCTGCTGTTCGAAATTCATCTAGTGGTGCATCTCGCAAAAAAATATATATGATAAATTCTGAAGATGAGTTAGAAGGCGCTCCACCTGCTATTTGGAAACCAGAGCCGTTGTGGACAGGGAAACAGGTGCAGACCAAGTTGTTAACACGGGCCTGTACATTCTCTGTCTGGACACTATGTGTTGCCAGTACAGAGGATCTTATAAAATGACACTTTTTTTTTGAATGGTGGTGATTTTAAAAGAAAAATCTGATGTGGTTTCTATTTGCTTTTTTTGCAGGTCATAAGTTCAATATTACACCATATTACTCGAACCAGAGGACTCGCTCCTTTTACCATTGAAAAGTCTGGGAAGGTACCATCTGAATATTTTGGAAACTCAAGTGGAGAATTCATGTTGCGCATTCAGAAAAACGAGTTGGTGCACGGGGTGATTGACAAGAATCAGTTTGAAAAGCATGGCTTGGTTCATACTGTCCAAGAGCTCTATGGTTCAAATGTAGCAGGGATTTTGCTGTCTGTTCTAAGTCGATTGTTTACTCTGTATTTGCAGGTACAATTATTTTGTCTTGTTTCATTGTTGAACTTGATTTTATATTATTTTCCTGGTCAGTTGATGCACATTTCAATATTATGTGTATGACCAGATGCATGGTTTCACTTGTGGTGTGGATGACCTTCTTATAACACCTGATGTGGAAACAAAAAGGACGAGCATACTTGAAAAAAGTGAAGAAATTGGGAAAAAGGTCCATTGTCAGTTTGTTGGTTCTGCTGATGGAGATATAGGTTTGTTTATATTTAACTACCTTTGCTTTGTGATGTACTTGTGTTTGATGGAAACCATTTTGGCCGTAATGTTAAGGAATGTCTCCGTTGTAGATCCAATGACGTTACAAGCAGAGACCGAAAAAACTATACGAACTAATGCTGAATCTGCAACAACCCGCTTAGATAGGATGATGTCCAGTGCTCTCAACGGGACAACCTCACAGGTGAACAAGGAGTTGTTTCCAAAGGGGTTACAGAAACCCTTTCCAAAGAACTGTCTTTCCCTTATGACTACAACTGGAGCAAAAGGTGGTTTGGTGAGTAGAAATTGAATCTCTTGACCTGGAACTATTATTTTTTGGGTAAAAAGTTTTTACTGCTGGTTTTGCACATAAGCTGGGCAAAGAGTGACAAAAGCACCAGAGTGCTGTGGCTGCTTTCAATATATAAACTCTTGGTGATTAGCAGTATTTTGGAATACTTAATTTTATCTTATTTTATTTTTAATAGGAATATGTTGAACTGCAATTCTTATTGTGTTTCAATTGGAGTCAAAGTAATCAAATTTGAGTAAATAATTTGTGTGGCTTCATTTGCAAGAATGCTGTTCATATATGGTTCGTCATTTAGATAAGGGAAACTTACTACTCTGCTCTCAATTTTACTTTAAAGTTGAAAGTTGGAGCTATTGGCATTGCACCAGCACTAGTTTATAAGCAGTTGGCATCTATGTGAGATTGAGTACTACATATACGCTATTGCATTCGTTGCTACATTTACATGTCAAATGCCATGCACTGTTTTTTTTTTACAATCTTAATCTTACTCATTGTAGTTCTCTTTGTATGCTCGTTCAGTCTAATGATGGAAAGCATAGTTTCATACGGAGTTTGGTTGATTGGTGCCGGTGTCTTCCGGTTTGCTTTGTCAGTGGAGTAAATATGCTGTGAAAACACGTTTTGCTTTGTCAGTGGAGTAAATATGCTGTGAAAACACACTTGCTAATTCTTGAAAGTTCTGCTGTTTCGTTTGTTCACATACAATCTGCAAGGCACTGCAGTGTCATTCTGTAGTGTTATATGTTTACCTTGCTGAGAAAAAAACTGTTTTAAGAAGAATACTATAAATCACTATTATACTTTTTCTTAATCAACTTACAGTTGGTCCACTTTTTTTGTGTTTGTGTTTTTGACTAATATAATAGATATTGTTCTAATTTGATCTGGTTGAATTATGTGTGGCGCCTTATTCGTCAGCTAACTTCACCGCTACATTGACTTGTTTTATGAACAGGTTAACTTTACACAGATATCCTCTTTGTTAGGCCAACAAGAGCTAGAAGGTAAACGAGTTCCTAGAATGGTTTCTGGTAAGACTTTGCCTTGCTTTCACCCGTGGGATCCTGCATCACGGGCTGGAGGTTTTATCAGTGATCGTTTTCTGACCGGTCTTCGCCCTCAAGAATATTACTTTCATTGCATGGCTGGTCGTGAGGGGTAAATATAAATTCTTTCTACCATAACTGACAATTTCTGTTGTTTTAAGGAGAGGCCTTTACAGAGTATTATAGGTTTTGGACCACCAACTGCCAAGGCAATCTTTGTACTTTAACAAATACAGTGTGATATCAGTTTCATAATGCAGTAATTTCAAGTATAAAGATACAAAAAATAAACTCAACAAATACCTGTACCTTAACATTCTAATTGATAACCTTTCGATGAGAAAAAAGTGAAACCTTTTTCTGATGAACATACTGAATTATGGTGCCAGGTTAGTTGATACAGCAGTCAAAACTTCTCGCAGTGGATACCTGCAGAGATGCCTTATAAAGAATCTTGAGTGTCTAAAAGTCGGTTATGATCACACTGTCCGTGACTCTGATGGATCTATTGTCCAGTTCTGTTATGGGGAAGATGGTGTGGATGTCCATAAGACTAGCTTCATTTCTGAATTCAATATACTTGCTGCTGTAAGAAAGTTGCTGTCATCTTTTTGTTTCATTTGATGTTCTCAAATTTAATGCTAGTATTACACATTCAGATTTTTTGTATTTGTTCTCTGTTCAGAATCAGGAGGTTGTGCTTGATAAGCTTGGTGGTGGCTGCGAAGATGCCCTCGTAATGAAATTCAATAATTATATTAAGGACATGCCAGAGCCCCTTGAAGGGAAAATAAATGAGTTTATCTCTAGTTTGTCGAAGAAGCAGAGGGCATCTCTACAGCTCAGGAAAAAGGACTTTTTAAAGTTAATGAAGCTTAAGTACTTTAGAAGTCTTGCCCAACCAGGAGAACCTGTTGGTATTCTTGCTGCTCAGTCCGTAGGAGAGCCATCTACTCAGATGACGTCAGATACATTTCTTCTTTTTCCTTTTCTTTATTTTTTATCATCATGTAGGTGCATTTCTAGTAGAGATGGTAAAGTCGTTTGGAGTTGAACCCATGGTCTTAAGTTGAAACTCACCTACCACTCACTTTTAATAATAAACGGTCTTCTATTACCATGATTTTGGTAGTCTCATTCCTTGCCATTAGGTGCGTGTAACATCTACCGATTGAACAGTACTTGTGGGAAGTTATCATCTTTCAGCCTTCTCCAACCTTGTCACTTGTCCCACCTTTATGTCAGATCTCACCCTATATTGCAATGCGAGGATCATCTCGGGCATAGCCTAGACACGGCGAGTTGAATTTGCATGAAGAAATAGGCACCGATTGTTTCCCTATTTATTCGATGTTAGTTGTGGGGAACTCGTTTACAAGAGACAACCTGGGGGGACGAAACCTGATAAGACTAATGGACACCCTCTTTGACCCTGAGTATAATACTTAGAGACTATCAGCTAGGAGTTGGTTTTTTTTGCAGATGATTTACGTTATAGAGGATCACCCTTTTCCTTTATTTGCGTTGGCATGTTTTGAGCGTTATATTGAAATATTGAAGTGTTTTTTTTTTGCAGTCTCAATACTTTCCATCTTGCCGGTCAAGGTGAAATGAACGTCACTCTGGGTGTCCCTCGGTTGCAAGAAATTCTAATGAGGGCTTCTGAGAAAATTCAGACTCCTGTTATGACCTGCCCCTTGCGGAAGGGGAAGACAAGGTAAGTGAACACTTCATTCAACCATTGCTTGCCTATCAATAGGTTTAGCTTTTGAACTTAGAATATGTAGTCTGTTGCTTGTATCACTTAATCACTATCCGGAGCGACTGTTTATTTCATTTTTGTGTACGGACTTCATTCTAGGATTTCTGCTCATGAATTTATTCAAACCATGCCTTGCCTAACCATCATTAGAGTATGCAAGGATTTGAAATTCACAGTTGTCAGCTTGTATCCTGTTTATTGGAAGAAATTTGGAGCAATCGTTCATTCTGTTGCTAAATACCCATTAAGATGACCAAAATTATCGATTGGATCTCAACTTGGTGCCTGGATTGCATGCTCTTACATTTATGGAATATAACCTTTTGCAGAGATGATGCTGATCGCCTGGCTGCAAAGTTGAAGAAGGTGACAGTAGCTGACATAATTGAGAAAATTGAGGTCAACGTTGTGCCCTTTTCTGTTTATAAACAGCAGGTCACAACTGTTTTTAAGCTGAAGATCAAGGTCTTTGGACCTGAACATTTCCCACCCTATATGGATATTACACTTGAAGACTGTATGCAGACCTTAGATGTTTTATTTGTGAGGGAGTTGGAAGACTCTATAGAAAATCATTTGATCATGGTATCCAAAGTCAGTGGCATTACAAATATGGGTCTAGAATCTGAAGCTGTGAATGAGGAAGAGAAAGAGAAAGAGGAAGATAAGGATGATTCTAATACGCAATCACATAATACAGGGGAAGAAACTGATGACGGTGAAGGGGATGCCAATGATATCGAAGCAGAAGATCTTGGTGTTGATGCACAGAAAAGAAAAGAACAAGCTACAGATGAGATGGATTATGGCGAAGATGGGATGGAAACGGAGACTTCACTTGTTGAGAATGTAGATGCTGAAGGCTCGGAAAGTGAAAGTGATGATGTTGGGAATAAAGAAAATGACCAAGGTACGGATGGCGAACCTCAGATACTTGATGCTGAGGAAGAACCAAAATCTGTACCAGCATCGAAGTCATCAGACAAGAGGGAACCAGGATCTGCGGCCAAACCGAAAAAGGTGGCCAAAGCAAGGCGGACGAAAAAGGAATCCGATAGAGTATTCTTTGTAGAAGCTAAGGGGTTGGATTTTGAAGTCCATTTGAGATTTACCGATGAACCTCATATTATACTATCTAAGGTATTATTCGTATCTACCAATATTTTCTTGCGACTGGCCTTACACGTTTGTTTCCTGGTCTTATCACTTTCACGTAATTATGTACTTGCGCTGTACAACAGTTTGAAAGTTCGCAATTGTCCTTTTTATTAATGATTTATTTGTCCTCTTATCTGGAGATTTATTCTGATCAGAATTCACATTGACATAATCTAAAAGTTTGATTTCTTTCATAGATACGACGAGATCAATGCTAAACACTTGTTTTAAATATTGCCACAGGTTGTTGAAAAGGCAGCAAAGAACGTCTACATAAAAAGATCAGGAAACATAGAGCGATGCTCTGTTATCGACTACAACAGAGATGCTAAACTCGCAGCACTACAGACAGCCGGAGTAGATTTCGGTGCTTTCTGGGACATGATAGATGATCTTGACATCAATCATATTGTCTCAAATGATATGCACACGGTTCTTCGAACATACGGAGTGGAAGCCGCTAGAGCTACAATTATAAATGAAGTGAAAGGTGTTTTTGACGCATATGGGATTAAAGTCAACATCCGGCACCTAACTCTGATTGCCGATTACATGACCCACACAGGTGCAATACGTCCTTTCAGCAGGTATGGAATTGCCAGCTCTACCTCACCTTTTAGTAAAATGTCCTTTGAGACGGCAGCAAAATTCATTGTTGATGCTGCATATCACGGCGAGGTTGACGATTTAGAGTCACCATCAGCAAGGATTTGCCTTGGTTTGCCTGTAAAAGTAGGAACGGGCAGTTTTGATTTGTTACAACAGGTATTTTGATTTTGTATGTATAAATGGATCCTACAAATCCCTGCAATTTTGTTTCGTTACTGTTGTTATCAGCATATCTAACTTTTGTTCCGATTTTTCGGAACTGGTGAGGTGGGGGACATAAATTCTGATGCAAAATGTCGTTCTTCATTTATCAAGGCATATGTTTGGCTTTAGTTTGAGATTTTGGGTTTCTTTTTCTTAAAACACTCAACTTTGTGACCGGTGGAAGCAAATGATGTACCAAAAGATAGTGTTGACTTTCATTTTGTTTGTTTTCTCCTGACACGTCTAAATCTGACTGAAATCACTAGACTCATTTGAATCTGACACAATATGTTTGTTTTTTGAGTCAGATCTGACTCTAGAGGTGTAAAACGTACCGGCCCAGCACAACCCGGCACACGAAATTGCGTGCTTTACGTGCCATGTGCCGTGCTGTGATGTGCCAATGATTTAAACGTGATGTGACGCGCCGTGCTTTACTAATTAAAAGCTAAGCACAACACACGAATAAGTGTGTCGTGTTGTGCCGTGGCACACGTGCTATAAACAATTTGAAATCACTTAATGGTATACATCAAGTCGGACATTATCACGAGAATCTAAATAGACAACATATTATTTGAAATTATTTCAAGTAAAATTAACAAGTTCATTCAATAAAAATAAATAGCTCATAAAATACTATAAAATTGGATCATTGTCATGTAAAGTAAATGTTCTAATCAAATAGGTAACGACATTATAACAACGGTATCGAAAATATATTTTCCAAATATTTAGGTATTATATGTGTTGGTATAAAAATAAGTCAACATAACAATGATAAAATGTCAAAAACTAGCTAGAATAAAGACTTTTTTTCTGAAATATACACAAATTGTAATGTATTATGCCTTGTTATATGGTGTATTTGTGCATGCTATGATGTGCTTTCTTAACGTGTTGTGCTGGGCCGGGCCACGTGCTTATCCGTGCCGTGTGTTGTCTTGTGCTAGTGTGCCGCTTAGGTTACCCAACACAGCCCACGAAACTAATATGCTGGGTCATGTTGTGCTTAATCACATGTTGGGCTGGGTTGTGCTTAGATTTTAGCGTGTTGGGTTGGGCTGTGCTCCTACTGGCACAACCCAATGTACACCTCTATCTGACTCATTTGACTCAAAAATATGAATCAGTGGTGTTCCCATGAATCAAGATTATTTTATTACCTGACTCAAACAGGTCGAAGCAGGGGATTATGTCTCACTCAGTTTGTGAATAAGATTTGACTCAAAATAAAAAAGGAAGGATCTGACTTGAGCCGAGTCATATTTATACATCGAGTCAGGAAAAAGCAAACACTTTCTTTCTCTTAGTTGGAACTTTTCTTGGACCGGAATGCTAACCCAATAGTTGTAGTTGCTGATTCAGTCTCAACATATACATGGTATATTGGTGTCTATTTCGGCTAATTTTCTCTGGTTGCAAAGTTGGATATAACCTTTATTTATTATTAGATAGAAAATCAAAGCCTGTAAGAAATCAAATTGGAATATAGACTGATCACGTATGAAATAAATAAATTATGATCTGAATTTCCTATCTAACGGTTTTAACATGTGTGAAAACAATTGGTCCAAACAACGTTGTCACTACGTTTTTTTATTTTATTTTGTTAATTCATTCATTTTGATTTTTTCAATTATAATTTTTAATCTCTTATTCTAAAATAAAAGATTGGGTAAAAAGATATTTTATATTTTTTTTTCTTCTGAAAAACGGGTCTAACGAGAGTGAAAACTGAAAAAACGGTCTAAAAAACTTGTGTTAAAATGTTATTTAGAAGAAAAAAAAAATGTAAAGATCAATTTTAAAAAAATGGTTATCACATGCGTGAAAACAGTTATAACGGATCTAAACAACATCGTTTTTTCCCTATCTATCAGTGTTTTTAAGACATGGATATCGGTGACCTCACGAGCACACTACTTTGGCGTGACCGTTTGACTATTTTAGCGACCGTTTTCTCGGTAGGAACTGTCGTTTTTCAAACCTTGATGTTGAATAATCTAGGTTAGAAGTACCAAACAGGTAATATAGAGCATCTAAGAGTGAAACGGTATGAACAACTCATTTAAAGCAAAAAAATTGGATTATGGGGCAATCCAATTCCTAGAAATAAATTTCTTAATCCGAAAAATTGTTTCGTTGGGTTAATTGGATTGCACGGTAATCTAAATCTATAATGTTACTCAAATATCCTTGATATTTGAAATTATGATACCTAAACTAAACTAGCTCAGGAAATTATTTCAAAATTTCAAAATCCAAAATTGGACAAATGGATTACTTGACAAAAGGAAAAGAAAAAATGGATAATTAAGAAAATTACCTTCACCATGATGATCTGTTTCATATGTGATCAAACAAATATTGTCATCACGATCTGCAAAAGTCGAGCAAGGACTTTTGGATTCTTCATCAGAAGAAATTCTAACAGATTCACTAGTCCAGAGTCTTAGATTGAAATCCTTGTTCTTGAATTAGTGCTTTATCAAGAACTTTTACATTGACAGAGAGATTCATATTCTCTTTGGCTGGAGTCTCAAGTTGTATGTCTTTATCTCTAACTTCTTGTCTGAGAAGATTAAATCCAGTATTTAGTCTCAGTATGTCGTAAGATAAACATCTAATAGGCTTTAAGAGTTTTACCAACTCCTTTTCAACATCTTCTTTTACATAAGAGTCGGACATAACAAATGTGCTATTGATCTTCTTAATTCCTGGATCATGAGTCAAAGAAGTAAAACCATTTTCAACTTTTGGGTATTCGCAATCTTGCAATACATTAACTGAATCAGTCATATATTCAATTTTTATAGGTTGGATCGCACCAAATACAGATTGTTAGATTTTTTTCGTGTTTGCCTGCACTGATACCAATTGAAATGATGAGGGTACCGTTTCAACCTATAAGTTCGATATACCAAGTGTAATCGTCTATGGACAAAGTCGAAACAATACAATAACTTGGTATTCACTTGACAATAGTTACGGTACAAGACCGATTGACTAAGGATCAATGTCAAGTGATTAGGATTTTACGTACAAGTGTAATTTATTTTATTATAACAAAACAATTATAATGCAGAAGTAAAGTAAATGACACAACAAGATTTTGTTAATGAGGAAACCGCAAACGCATAAAATCCCGGGACCTAGTCCAGTTTTGCATACTCTCATAATTAAGCCGCTATACAAATTACAAATCCAACTTTGTATAGTTGAGACCAAGTAATCTACCCCTAGTCACTTAGATCCCTTAGTATCCCTGTGACTACAATCTTGTGATCACGCACGTGAATCCCAAGACAGAAAATCACTATCTTGAGTTACTTGACTGATGTAAAGTCTTAAGCACTCAACTCCCTGTGATCGTCTTCCAAACAGTAAAAGAACAAAGCTGTTTGGTAATACTCCAATAATCTTTTAATAAAGATTCGTTGATTTTTGACAACGGTTCTTCAGTTTAAACTAGTAAACTTCTTTGTTGGGTAACTTAGGTTCAAATTCACAACTATCAGATTCAGATATTGAAAAATACCACCAAATGATAGTTGCCGATCTAAACGACTATATGATTAGATCTATTGATGATAAATCAAATCTTATTCGGATCCCATCCGATCAAAATGTGTGCACAAATCGCGAGACACGAAAACCAATAATAAAAAATTTCTCGTCTTCAAATCTTCAATTGCCTTCTATTGTACATGCACAACACAACTTGAATCCACTTATGATCGATCACACACAGAACGAAGTCTGTTAACAATGGATGATAACAAGTTATCTTCAGATCTAAAAAAAGTTCTGAAGATCCCTTCAATACTTTGATCTAGTTTGAGTTGATCTTATGTCAGAAGATAAGGCTCTCAAGAATAATCAAGTTAGGTGCAATCAAAGTTTCAACAACCGTTAGTCAATCAAATCAATAATCGAAAACTAAAATAACAATGTAATTATCTAGTTTCCCACCAACGGTACTCGTAGAGCTTGTTGATCCCACGTAAGTCTTTAAACGAGTGGTCGTAAGAGATTTTTCCTAATTAGGGTACTTTCCTCTTCGGACAGACGGCTCCACCAGAAACAACATGAATAAAGTTTGCCTGGCTCTTAGGATAGTTTGTAAGAAATGCAAACTCAAATATTTGTAGACCAAGGTTTTTTGGAAACAAGGGAATTCCAAAATCGAAAATATTCTCAAGATATGCAATAAGTACTTAATTTCGGTTTTCATATTTCCAAATAATATCCAACCTGTAATTCCGAAATCTCGCATTAGAAAATATCGAGGTAATATTTTGGAAGAATCGGCGAAAGGAGAGCAAAGGTGACTCGACGACGGAATCGGTGCTTGATTCGGAAAATTTTTCTTCATCGATTCCTTGATTTCTGTTCAACAAAGCATTAATTTCAGGTGATTTTGTTGAATCTTACATCATTCATCATGTTTTCTGGAATTAATTGGTTTTAACTGAGGTGTTTTACTTCGTTAAATGGGATCTCAAACGAAATCTGAGCCTGAGAATATTTCTTCAGTAGAAGGAATGAAAATTCCTTCGATTGAATTACCTGATGAACTATTTGAGAAAAGCTTAGATCCATGGCGTTTTTCTTTAATTGGTAGATTAAACTTACAGAAGATCAAATTCGTTGATGCTGCAATAATTCTTAGAAATCAATGGAAATTAATTGGGGAATGTAAATTAATTCCATTAGGTAGAGGTTTCTTTACCATCAAATTGGATAATGTTACATACCATAACTACATCAAATCTCAAGTATGGGAAGTTACAGATCAAATTTTGAAGGTTAGAAATTGGGTGTATAATTTTCGACCTACCAGTCAAAGAACTTCTAAGGCTTTTGTTTGGGTAAGATTTCCAGGTTTAGGTCTTGAATTCTGGAGTGAATCAATTCTGTTCAAAATTTGTAAAGAAATAGGAACTCCAATTAAAATTGATGAGGCAACAGCTAAATGTGATGTTGGATATTATGCAAATGTCTTGGTTGAGGTAGATTTTGCTTCTTCAGTTCCAAACAAAGTATGGATTGGGACTAAATATGGGGTTTTTTTTCAAGATGTTTCCATTCCAGATTGTCCAAAATACTGCAGCAGCTGCAAAATGGTAGGTCACTTTATCACAGAATGTAGAGTTGAAAAAGCAAAAAGGAATGAAACTAATTCAGAAAACATAATTACTCCACAACATCCTAAGAGTTCCTCAGCAGCCTAAATCAAGTTCAACAAACAATTTGAATGCTTTATCTTCAGCAAGTGTCACTAGGTCATTGCCCTTTGATATTTGTGATACATCACCAGATAACAATGAAGACTCTGTCATTCATACAATTCATGCTACTCCACCAGTTCCAGTTCATCAAATTATTCACACTGATACTACTGGGAGATTCAGTCCTCTTGAATGTGTTCAAGAAAATATTCTTGAAGATATTGTGGTTAATGAAGATAAGACAGCTGATGTTGTAGAAACTCCTCAAATCAAATTTGTAGATGGAAAGACAGGGACAGTCTCTGATGAAACTGTTAAGGTTACTTCATGGTCAAAAGTGGTTGAAAAGCAAGTGATTAATCCTACTTCTACTTCTTCCACTTCTCAACATTATCCAGGTGCAGCTAAAGGTGGTAATCCAATTGTTACAAATAAGAAACATAATCTCAGACAAAATCATGGTAAGGGAGGTACCAAAAATCCTCCACCACCAAGATGAAGATCATATATTGGAATATTCGGGGCCTAAGAAGACCTAGGGCTCAGAATAAACTAAGGTCTTTGGTGAATCAATTTAACCCATCTCTAGTTTGGGTTGCAGAACCAAAAATTTCTTGTAGTTCTTCTTTTTGCAGTCAATTAAATCTCCCTGGAATGAAAAGTATGGTGATACCTAATTCAACCTCATCTAAAAAAGGTAATTTATGGTTATTCTGGAATGCTTCTTTATCTACTCCTCAAGTTATTTCAATGTCTAGCCAAATGGTAACTGTCAGTATTGGTGAAGTATTAGTTTCTGGTGTTCATGCTCATGTTAAAAAGAGTCAAAGAAAGTTTCTTTGGTCAGAGATGGAAATCATTAGTCAGATACAAAAACCATGGGTTGTTTTAGGTGATTTCAATGCTATAATTTCACCTGAAGAGAAATTTGGTGGTAAAGCTCCTAACAGAATTTCAATAATGGATTTTTTCATTGCCTTAATGAATGTAACTTAATTCAAGCTCCTAACACAGGTCAGCAATACACTTGGTCCAATTGTCAACAAGGAACAAAAAGAATCCTATGTGTTCTAGATAGAGTTGTTTTCAATTCTTTATGGTTACAAAAGTATGGTGATTGGGGATATAAGGTTGGATTGAGGATAGTTTCAGATCATGCTCCTTTATTATGTGGTTGTGCAAGCATACCCAGACCAAAGAATGTTCCCTGGAAATTTCATAAAATGTAGATTGATCATCCATCATTCTTAAGTGAAGTGAAGAAAGTATGGAATGAGAATATTATTGGAGATCCATCTTTTATTTTCATGCAAAAGCTAAAAAAATTAAAAAAGTTCTTAAGTGAGTGGAATTGGAGTATATTTGGTAACATTAATACAAAAATTAAAGAGGGAGAAGAGAAAGTTCAAAAAACAATGGAGTTATCTGATCAAAATCCCTTAAATGAAGTTCTTTTAGCCAAATTAGTAGCAGCTCAAAATGAACATGCAACAAGAGAAGTTCAAGCAAATACTCTTATGAGACTTAAATCAAGAGCAAAATGGATTAAAGATGGTTCTGCAAACACTGCATACTTCCATGCTAGAATGAAGATCAGACAAGCAAGAAATACAATTAGTGAACTTGAAGATGCAAATGGAAATATTATTAGTGATCAATCTCAAATTGCAGATACTTTAGTCAAGCATTTTCAACAAAAATTTGAAGCTCAAGATGTTGATGTTTCTGAAGAATTGCTTGATGTTATTCCTTCAGTTATTACATATGAAGACCAAGAAATGTTGGACTCCATTCCCACCAATGAAGAAATCAAGAAAATTGTTTTTGAAATGGACTCAGATAGTACCCCTGGTCCAGATGGATTTCCTGGATCCTTTTATAAAAGTTGCTGGGATATAATTCAATTGGATTTAAAAGATGCCATACAATTTTGTTGGAGAAGAAGATTTATCCCCAAAGGCCTGAATTCAAATTTCTTAACCCTCATTCCTAAATGTGCAGGTGCTAAGAAAGCAAGTCAATATAGACCAATTGGATTGAGTAATGTATTATTCAAAATTTTCACAAAGATAATTTCTGTCAGAATGAATGGACTCATGGAGAAGTTAATTTCATCACAACAGACTGCTTATGTTAAAGGAAAAAGCATTCAAGAACAGATTCTTCTAGCTTCAGAGATGGTAAATGAAATGAGGAAAAAGAGAAGAGGAGGTAATGTGGCTTTGAAACTGGAAATATCACAGGCTTATGATTCTGTAAGTTGGACTTTTCTTCTTAAAGTTATGCACAAATATGGATTTTCATCATCTTGGTGTGATTGGTTGTTAACCATGTTTAAATCTGCAAAATTATCAGTAATGATCAATGGAGGACCATGTGGCTTCTTCTCAATGCATAGGGGTCTTAAGCAGGGCGATCCATTATCCCCTATTTTATTTATCTTGATGGAAGATGTATTAAGTAGAAATATCACAAATTTGGTTAATACATGGAAAATAACTCCAATGGTAGTTAGAAATGGAATATATCCAACACACTTATTTTTTGCTGATGATGTTTTCTTATTCTGTAATGGAGCTAAGAAGACTTTGCTTTGTCTATTCAAACTGATTGAAAAATATCAACATAGCTCTGGCCAGATGATTAACAAAGCCAAAAGCAAGTGTTTTATTGATGGTACTAATTCAACCAGAAAGCAACAAATTAGCATCATAATTGGTATGGATATATCTAATTTTCCTGATAAGTATCTTGGTATCATTCTAGCTCCAGGAAGAGTAACTACTGAAATGGTCTGGCCAATGGTTCTTATGCTTCAGAGCAAACTTGCAGCTTGGAAAGGGAGATTATTATCTTTTCATGATAGACTGATTCTTGTTAAAAAAAATTTGTGCAGCTACCCTCTTTACAATATGGCAGTTTATAAATTGCCATCTTCAGTTATTAAGATATGTGAAAAACTAATAAGGAACTTTCTATGGACAGGTGATGGAGAGGTTAGAAAGTACAAAACTTTATCTTGGAAGAAGATCTGTGTGCCATATAGTGAAGGTGGCTTGGGTATTAGAAGGCTAGAAGTTCTTAACAAAATTTTGCTGATGAAAATGATGTGGAAATTGGTATACTCATCAGATGAATGGGCTCTGTTTTTTACAGATAAGTTCAAAGATAAATATGGTATATGGTTTTCAAAATGGAAATTATCATCAGTAAGAGCAGGTTTGCAATGGGCTTGGCTTACTTTACAAGAAGACATCTCTTGGAAGATTGGAAATGGTGCTAGCATCTCAGTCTGGTTTGATAACTGGTATGGATCATCACCACTAATTAATGAAATTGGTTATACTGATTTTATTCATAACAATATGCAGTTGAAAGTTCAGAACTTAATCAGTAATAACCAATGGAATATACATCCTCAGTTGCAGCACTTGTTACAGATTGATAATTTGCCTCAGATTCACAGTGGAAGTGATTCCATAATATGGAACCTACATAGTAGTGGAATGTTTAATAATGCAAAGGCAGTGGAGAAAATAAGACACAAGGAAGACAAGGTTGATTGGTCTTCTTATATATGGAGGAAATCTTTGCACCCAACTATTGCCAGCAACATTTGGAAGCTTCTACAAGGTGTTTATGTGAATGATGACATGAAAAGAAAACAGGGATATGAAATGCCTTCTAGATGTTGTATCTGCAAATCAGAGCAGGATTTTATGGAGCACACACTGTGGCTTTGTGAATATAGTGTACAGGTTTGGAATTGGCTTAGCAATATGTTTCAATTTCCCAGGCCATACTCTTTTTCAGAAGTTTTTTCTGCAGCAAAACAGCACAGTCCTATCATTGATGAAGTATGGATAATCTCTGCTTGTACTGTCATTAAGGAGTTATGGTTTCAAAGAAACAGAGTTTTCTTTAAAGGAGGAGATGTTAATATTCATGGTTTCAAGCACAGGGTCATGAAGATTGTTCAAGATCATGGTGTCAGAATAAAAGGGGTCAGGTGGAATAATAACTATGAAAACCAAATTCTTAATCACCTTAAAATTGATTCTTAAGATTCCTTTCTTTTGTAATTTTTTCACTTTGTCTATTGTATTATAGTAACTTTTGTATTGTTTTAGTTTGTCAATAATTGATAAAAAGGGTGATTCAGCAAAAAAATAAAAATAAAAAAATAAATAAATAAAAAGCATTAGAAAATATCTAATATTAGTTTATCACTTAACTAATATAAATTTATAAGAGATATGTTTTTGATTGCTGGAAAATAAAAAACATATAATTGAAAATCTTATTTAAAATATTCTCAATATTTCGGGTTGGGATCACCTTGAGTATCAAAGAATATATTTGGAAAATAAAAGATAAGAGTTATATTCATGTACAAATTATGTCGACATCTAAAACTTTCCTATTTAGCAAACCCTAATTCCAAACTCATACAAAACGGTAAAGTAATATGTGAATATGAAGTATCGTTTTTGCTCTTGGGACCGGTTCTACCATGACTCCTAACTTAGGTTAAGATCGGTTCTACCAAGTTTCCAAATATAGGTAGAAATCGGTTCTACCATGACTCCCGACAAAAGCTAGGATCGGTTCTACCATGATTCCCAATATAGGCAAGGATCGGTTCTATCAAAACTCTCAACAATAGTTAAGATCGATTCTACCACGTATCCCAATATAGGTAAGGATCGGTTCTACCAAGACTCTTAACATAAGTTAAGATCGGTTCTACCGCATATCCCAAACTAGGTAAAGATCGGTTTTACCATAACTTTCAACATAAGTCAACATCGGTTCTACAAAAAGTTCTTACCTAGGTTCGAATTAGTCATCCCTTCAATGAAAACCGGACCGAAAAGCCTATTGTTTTCCTTTCGATTACGAAACAAGTTTCGTATATGTACTTCTTTTAAACATATGTAATGAAACATAGTTTCTTAGGATGAAATCACACTTATATCTGATACACAAACAAGTAACGAATTACATAGATCATATTGTGTCACATTTACGAAGTTCAAAAGATAAATGTTATACTTCGTAATAAAATATTCATCCTTGACACTTTGATCATTACAAAATGACCAAGTCTAATACTAGAGTATTAAATATAACCCCATATATTATGTTTTCAATCTTAAACAACTTGAAAGTAAAGATAGGAATGGAAACAAGTCAAGTCAGTATCACTAAACTCAAGTGGAAGGATGATGTCTTCACGTTCTTCAGAGTAATACTTGTATGTCTCAACATTCATAGACATTCTAGTCTAACCTAAATGAAATTGACTGAGTACAGTTAATCAAGCGGCTCTAATTGAGTTTTGATACTAAAACATGACAACGAAACTTGACATGCCAACGCTTGGTGGGTTTAATCGAGCAATGCTATAACAGGATCCTCAAATAAGCAAATTGCCTAAACCTTTAATAGATGCATTGAACGGGAGTGCTTTGACTTCGAGAGATAAATCTATATGACTCCGGCCTAAGCCAAAAAAATGGTCGTTACAGAGTCAATTCGGTCACAAAGAGGGATGAGGGTCAATCTTTAAGAGGGAGGCTGAGAATTGTGTGAGATGGATTATGGATGTATTGAGTTCTCCGTGTTGGAGAGTTCTACAAGTTTGATAATAATAGACTATCGTAAATTGGATTACCATGAGTTTTAATCAGATCGATTGAGTTTTGTTTTGTTCAGTCGAGGTAAGTTAGGTTATCAAATCATCGGTTGATGAACTTATTTATATTGCAAAAGTGGTTAACACATTGAGCTCCAGTAAGTGTGACGTTCAAGAGGAGTGAAAGAATGCGAAAGTGGGAAATCGTGGTTGAACCGGTTCCACATTTTGGGAGACTTGGCTGATTGTCCATCCACTACTTTGCTAGCTCATTTAATTTCCAGCATGACTTACTTTCATTTCTCATCCTGGATGTACTGTTACATCACACGTGTTGTAGGCTGCCAGACCAAAACCCTAGTGAATATCCCCACATGTGACATGCTTGATGCCTCATGAAGTCTCCGAGGCAGACGTGTATTTTATTGGTCAATTGTTGACTTAGCTAGACCGCGGGTCTTAACCTTGATTACTCAAGCATAATTGACGAATGTGATATGCTCTGTGACTCATTGTTATGATGAATTTAGCATAAGGTGTCTGCTGGGACAACAGTAATGCATAGACGTCGAGTCTGATGAATTATGACATATCATTATACCAGCTGAGGTGGCAATGATGCTATCGAATGATTTGAATTTACAACGTTGATCTAATGAGATTGCTCGATCATGGACCAATGTATCCTGATATGTCAAGTATTTGACAAGAGATCATATATTTTTGAGTTATTATAGAATACTGATTCTTGATCCACTATGTTGTGAGTAGTCGAATGAAAAAGTAGGAATTAGAGTGTTGGTAAATGTTGGGTGATCGATGGTCGTCCAACGAAATACTACATGATCGACCAATTCGGTGGTTGTCCAATGAAATATTGCTTCTTGTAAAATCGAGCAACAAAAATATTGTTAGCAGGACCGAACATTAAATAATATTTAAAATACTGATAGTTGGATCAATATGAAAATTGTTAATGCTCATACTTGATCAGAATTATCATCAAGTCTGAAACCCTAATTCCAGGAAGCCCTGGATCCAAGAGATGAAGGATTGTTCAACATGTGTAGAGAGACTGGTAGGCTTTGAAAGGGGACAGAAAATAAGAGCAAGAGGAAGCCTACTTGTTAACCTCAAGTGCACGGTGTCGATTGTAGCTTGTGCAAGAACGGGTCATTTCCACAGGGACTAGGGTGTATAGTTGAAGTTTTTAAGCTAGTTATCTAAATTAACAAGGCAGTAAGTAAAGCAATGAGGTAACAGTGACAGAGAACAAAGAAACAGTGAAACAAATACAAACAAACCAAGGCTGTGAGCCAAGGGCAGTGATGGAAGCTAAGGGATAAGGTGAGAACTAAGGCTTCAATTCCACCCCTAGCTGCATATAATTCTCTAAGATGATATACTAGTCTTCTCCTATCACAGCGATGCCTTAATCTCAGCTATCATATGTCAATCACCTAGCATTACTTGTCTTTCTAAGGTACAAGCAATCTAAGATTATACTACATTCAGTTCATATAGCCTTTTCGGAAATTAAAACATGCTTGTCATCAAACTGTCATGGAGAAGAAGTGCTCATACAATAGGGTTATATTTATCTAGAGTTTCATCTCTGCCTTAGTAGTAGAATTAAAACATGATGAAGTTCTTAAACATGTTGTTTGTCAGACAAAAATGTATAAAACTATCCTACTGATGCTAACATAAGAACATAACATGAACATGAGCTTAATGAAAATTGTAACAATCACACAATCACATTCAAAACATGTTGGAGTTCTGAACAACAAATATTTAACAGTGCATTTGAATTGAAAATTGTGGAACTGAAAGATTGACAACCCTAAAACTAACAGTTCATGGAAATGTAAATTACAAAATAAAACCTAAACTATTCCTATTGACGCTCTGGCTAATCCAGGCATACCCACAACAACACAAAACACCTTCTATTTATACCCAAATTAATCAATTAGGGTTCCTACACAAAAATCCCCAAATTCCCCCAAATCAGGGCAGTTAGGGTTTCGAAATCTTACCCATACTTCTCGAATTTCACTCATACACTTCTACCCGCTTGCGTCTGCCTCTCCTAGACTTCCTCCATGCGTCAATTTCAGCTCTAGGTTACCTACTTCATCAATCTCCCACGCTTAGGGTTTCAGGGAGAGAAACGTGAGAGAGTGATGGAATAGGGAGCTAGATGGAAAGGGGGGGGGGTGATGGGTTTTAGTGGTTGGAGTGGTTGTGATGTTTTGGTGGAATTTGGTGGCTGGCAGAGACGAGGGTGTGGTGGCGATGGAGATGGTGGATCTGTTGCAGAGGGATGGGGGAGAAGATGGAGAAGAAGGTGGTCGATGGAAAATTGGGTAAGGTCTGTTTGGCTGACGGGTATAGGTGTTGGGTGCTCGGGTGTTGATCGGGGACAGCAAGTTGGATGTACAGCGAGGATGAGACGTTGGATGTGGAGGTGATGGATCGATCTAACGGCGAGATGGAAGGAAGCTTAAAGCGACCGTTGGATGCGGAAGTACAACGAAACTGACGGCTCAAGATGGAGTTAGGTGCTATAGTGTTTGACAGGAGCTTCAGATTTCGATGCACGAAGATGATGCGACCGTTGGATGCTGAGATGATCCAATCTGACGTCTAAAAAGGGAAACGGGTATGGATATTGGAAATGGGTTTGGGTGAGGGTTTGGGGCCTTGGGTATGCCAAGCCCATATCTTCTTTAAGAACAATTCTTCCTTGTTAAGCCCATTTCTAGCCTTTTGGTCTTGTGCACAACATTCCTCGCGGCTTCCTTGCGTAATTCCTCTCGGCTTCCACCACTTTTCTGCTCTTTTCGCTCCGTAATTCCATCCAAACTTTATTTAGAACCTAAAAATACAAAATTAATTAAGAAAAGTATTTATTCTTGAAAACAATGAAAATACAGAATATGGGATAAAATGGAGAATTAGAGCACAAAAGATGAGTTAATTGCCAAGAAAAAGATATAGAAATATGCACTTTTTAGCACTCATCAAATACCCCCAAACCTGAATTTTACTTGTCCTCAAGTAAAACAAAACTAAGGAAATCCTACCTATACCACTGTCGCTGGTCTCTCGAATGCATTTAGCGTATGCACTAAGCCTTTTAAACCACTAAGTGTCCCTAGTGGACGAGTTGAAGTCTCGTGAAGGTTTGCTTAGAACGTACCTAAAAAGTTCTAGGACAAAATATAAGCTCATATTCCATGAAATGTGACATGTGCAAGACAGTAGAAGCTCACAGCAAAATGGATATGTCAATCTAGCTATCAAAGGCACAATCCTAGCACTGATAACAACTAAAGACACGTGATAAGAGTGTAAAGTGTATCTACACATGTTTCTAGAATGACCTGAAGTTATGACTACTAATCACCAAGAGATAGTTTTTAGGCTAAGAACCGAATTCTAAGCCAAGCTAGCTGTCCGGCTTTACGAGAATTGTGAATGTTCACCCAATGAGTTGGTGATATATCAGTTTACCCGCGTTATACATCGATGGCTGCACCGTCCTTGCTTATTACAAGACTATTTACAACAAAAAGATGACTCTTTACATGACTCTTATTTACATTGATTACTCTCTTTTATTTTTGGGACAAGAGAGAACTATTGTCTTTAACATGACAAAACATGGAATACTTGATTATTTTTTTCTGATATATTTTTTTTTGATTTTTCTGAATTTTCCTTTTTTTTTTTTTTTTTTTAAGAAATAACTTTGATCTTTACAACATAGTGACACTTTTGATACATGAACAAAAAGAAAAACATAATTACATGACTCTTAGCAAGAGGTGGCCCTTATCGAATGCATCCGGTCAAATTCTATGGTTGCTTTTCTTAACGTATCCTCCAACTTCTATCCCAGCCAACCAAAGAACAAGCTAGTCAAGTCTCATTCATTATTCTAAAGTGATTGGCAATCTAACTTCCTATCAAACACCTTGAAGATCGAGGCTATACATGTATTGGTAGATTGTGCGTGTGCAAGTTTCTTATCACATGTGAATTGTGCTAGAATCAGGGTGCCTAAATATCTAGACTAAGAATCCTTATGTTTACATACATGCACAAGAGTCAACATTTCAAGGTAAATGAGCTCCATTTTTATGATTTTTTTCATTTTTCTATTTTTTTTTTCATTTTTCATTTTTTTTTTCAAAAAGAAAGAGTTCTGTTTTTAATTATAACATGTTATCGTGGTGTATACTCTATACCCCCAAACCTAAACTAAACATTGTCCTCAATATTTCAAAATATGAAAAGAATTATAACATACGAAGAGGATTATGCTGAGTAGAAAAAAAGGAAAGAGAATACCCGATTTGACGGCGAAAGCAAAATTAGAACTCCGTTATTCAAGGCAAAAATCCAACATATGTCAGCCGAGATCATATTGGATTAGCAAAATATATACAAAAAGAACAAAAGGATTTTTAAAATTTTTATCTACTGGATTATATACAAGAAAATTTGGTTTTTAATGGGATTGGACTTTTTGGGAAAAATTTGGTTTTGTCGGGAGACGTTTGGTTTTTAATGGGTTTTGAAAAGAAAATTTTGGTTTTAAAATCGGGAGCAAGGCCTTTTGGTTTTAATGGGTTGCTGGAATAAAATTTGGTTTTTTAGGGAAAAAGAAAAATTTTGGTTTTTAATGGGATAAGGAGACCAAGCCCACTGTTGGGTTTTTCGAAGCCCAGATACGTTTTTGAAAAAAAAACAGGTCCACTGCTGGTGTGTAAAGCTCACTGTTGGTTTTTGGAATTTTGGCCCACTCGAAGTTTGGTTCAGGCCCACAGTTCAGAAACAAGCCCAGGTAACAATTTGAAATTTGGGCTCTTAAATAGCCAAAGGTCGAGGCCCAACTGGGCTTTGAAAACGTTTTCTGTTTTTGGGTCAAGCCCACAGTGCAAATGTTTAGTTTTCAAATGGATGTTAAGCCCACAGTCCCAGAAATTCAGTTGGGCTTTGGCTAGCTACTAACTAAAATATGAGGCCCAACTTCAAAAGTTCAGTTTTTTTTTTTAATTAAAACAACATGCCCAAATCAATCTAAAACCACAAGCCCACAAGAAATTAAACAAACAAGCCCACAAGAAATTAATTACAAACCCAACAGAAAATATAAGCCCAAATGTTGGGTTTAATATTACAAGCCCACAAGAAAAATGGAAGCCCACAGTTTGGGTTCTTTTAATGGGTTTAGGCTTACCTGTGAAGCACATCCCAGCTGTTCAGTTTGGTTGCAAAAGCCCAGTTGGGATTTTGATCATCCTAAGCTCTTGTTGAAGCCCAGTTGGGCTTTGGTCTTTCTTCTTTGGCTTGTATTACAGACCAGTTTGGCTTGGGTTCTAGCTGCAGCTTTGGTTCAGCAAGTTTCAGCCTTAGCAGCACAGCAACAGGTGCAGAAGGCAGCAGCAGTTAGCAGCAACAGGCAGCAACAGGGGAAAGTAACAGCCTCAGTTCCACTAGTTCACTAGCAACAGCAGAGGCAGTGCAAGCAGCAGCAGCACCAGGAGGGGCAAAAACTTCAGCAACAGCAGGGGCAGATTCAGCTAGCTAGCTAGCAAGCAAGGGCTAGCCAGCAGCTACAATTCAGTGCAAGAGCCTGGTTCAAAGCAACAATTGCATAACAGCAGCAAGCGCAGCAGAGCAGCAGCAACAACAGCAAGTAGGAGAGTGCAACAGTGCAGAGAAGAGCAAAAGCAATGCACTTAGTGCACAAGCAAGAAAGTTGCAGGAAAGAAGATGCAACAGCAAAGAGTGACGCAGCAAGCACAAGAGCACCAGCAACAGCAGAGGCAGTGCAAGCAGCAGCAACAGGAGGGGCAACAGCTTCAGCAACAACAGGGAGAAGAAGAAAGTAGCAGCACAGCTGCAGCAACAACAGCAAGAGCATCAGAGGCTCAGCACCAATTAGTAGCAGCACCAGCAACAGCACAGGTTCAGCAGTACCTGTCACTCAACCAAGTTCTTAGTTCCAGAAGTTTCAATAACTTGAGAGCAAGATATGCAACTGCTACAAGATAAACATGGCCAGAGATGCTTGCACTACACAGCAGGTTACAGAGCTACTAAGATGCAACAAACAGATGATGCAAGATGAAAATGCTCCTAAGTTATGCAAATTATGCAATGATATGCAAGTATGACATGACAGTATGCAATGCAGCTAAGTTACACTACACAACAGCTAAGTTACACAAAAAAAAACAGCAAAGTAAGATAAAAATAACAACAACCACACAACGCCAAGTCCCCGGCAGCGGCTCCAAAAACTTGGTGGCTCTCTAAAAGAGTCACAGAAATGATACCTGCAAGTGCACAGGGTATGTTGTAGTGAGTGTGCAAGGCAGGGTCGAACCACATAGACTAGGGTGTATAATTGAAGTTTTTAAGCTAGTTATCTAAATTAACAAGGCAGTAAGTAAAGCAATGAGGTAACAGTGACAGAGAACAAAAAAACAGTGAAACAAAGACAAACAAACCAAGGTTGTGAGCCAAGGGCAGTGATGGAAGCTAAGGGATAAGGTGAGAACTAAGGCTTCAATTCCACCCCTAGCTGCATATAATTCTCTAAGATGATATACTAGTCTTCTCCTATCACAGCGATGCCTTAATCTCAGCTATCATATGTCAATCCCCTAGCATTACTTGTCTTTCTAAGGTACAAGCAATCTAAGATTATACTACATTCAGTTCATATAGCCTTTTCGGAAATTAAAACATGCTTGTCATCAAACTGTCATGGAGAAGAAGTGCTCATACAATAGGGTTATATTTATCTAGAGTTTCATCTCTGCCTTAGTAGTAGAATTAAAACATGATTAAGTTCTTAAACATGTTGTTTGTCAGACAACAATGTATAAAACTATCCTACTGATGCTAACATAAGAACATAACATGAACATGAGCTTAATGAAAATTGTAACAATCACACAATCACATTCACAACATGTTGGAGTTCTGAACAACAAATATTTAACAGTGCATTTGAATTGAAAATTGTGGAACTGAAAGATTGAAAACCCTAAAACTAACAGTTCATGGAAATGTAAATTACAAAATAAAACCTAAACTATTCCTATTGATGCTCTGGCTAATCCAGGCATACCCACAACAACACAAAACACCTTCTATTTATACCCAAATTAATCAATTAGGGTTCCTACACAAAAATCCCCAAATTCCCCCAAATCAGGGCAGTTAGGGTTTCGAAATCTTACCCATACTTCTCGAATTTCACTCATACGCTTCTACCCACTTGTGTCTGCCTCTCCTAGACTTCCTCCATGCGTCAATTTCAGCTCTAGGTTACCTACTTCATCAATCTCCCACGCTTAGGGTTTCAGGGAGAGAAACGTGAGAGAGTGATGGAATAGGGAGCTAGATGGAAAGGGGGGGTTATGGGTTTTAGTGGTTGGAGTGGTTGTGATGTTTTGGAGGAATTTGGTGGCTGGCAGAGACGAGGGTGTGGTGGCGATGGAGATGGTGGATCTGTTGCAGAGGGATGGGGGAGAAGATGGAGAAGAAGGTGGTCGATGGAAAATTGGGTAAGGTCTGTTTGGCTGACGGGTATAGGTGTTGGGTGCTCGGGTGTTGATCGGGGACAGCAAGTTGGATGTACAGCGAGGATGAGACGTTGGATGTGGAGGTGATGGATAGATCTAACGGCGAGATGGAAGGAAGCTTAAAGCGACCGTTGGATGCGGAAGTACAACGAAACTGACGGCTCAAGATGGAGTTAGGTGCTATAGTGTTTGACAGGAGCTTCAGATTTCGATGAACGAAGATGATGCGACCGTTGTATGCTGAGATGATCCAATCTGACGTCTAAAAAGGGAAACGGGTATGGATATTGGAAATGGGTTTGGGTGAGGGTTTGGGGCCTTGGGTATGCCAAGCCCATATCTTCTTTAAGAACAATTCTTCCTTGTTAAGCCCATTTCTAGCCTTTTGGTCTTGTGCACAACATTCCTCGCGGCTTCCTTGCGTAATTCCTCTCGGCTTCCACCACTTTTCTGCTCTTTTCGCTCCGTAATTCCATCCAAACTTTATTTAGAACCTAAAAATACAAAATTAATTAAGAAAAGTATTTATTCTTGAAAACAATGAAAATACAGAATATGGGATAAAATGGAGAATTAGAGCACAAAAGATGAGTTAATTGCCAAGAAAAAGATATAGAAATATGCACTTTTTAGCACTCATCAGAGACCGACCAACCAATGGGTATGAGGACCGACAATTGGTGGGGGATAGACCGGCTAGGTGGTGCAGGATTATCCAAGTGAATTAAGAAATGTGGGAACGGCCGTCTATGGTGGCAAAGTGGACCGACAGCCATAGTGGTGCATGTGCCACCATGTCGACGTCCGTCCATTCATGAGAATTTAGGTATTTTTTGTTGGACGTTTATGCAATATTTTGTATTTTCAGAAGAATTTGATCTTGACTGAAACTCTCAATTTTGCTTGAATGAGCAAGTAGGATTCTTCCTTAAACGTCCAATATTTTAGAATATTAAAATAAAGATATTTTAATATTTACTGGTGAAAAGACCTAATGGTCGTGAGACCATTGAGTTGTAAGTTTTCAGGAGAATTGAGCAATATTTGACAAAATATGAAGAACTGAGGGTTTGATCGAACGAGGGAGACAAGGATTATGGAATCATAATAATAAGATAAAAAAAGTGGGAGGTGCGGGACCGACCACGGCCGTGGCATGGCCTGTTCGGAAACTAATTCCGAAATTTTGAGGTCTGTTTGGAACAGCCGTACAGGGGAATTGGGCCTATTCCCCCAGAATTCAATTCCTGGGCTGCCAATTACCCCAACCGAACGCGCTGGAAGAGTATTTCTTGGCATGGTTATCTTGCATAAACAAGCTAAGATTAGTCTTATGGTGGAAAATCTCTGAGTCTCAGTTCCACCTATGCATTTGGAAGAGAGTCAAGCACGAGGTGTATTCATGTTGAGCGTTAAGTTTGTGGCCACACTAAAGATCCTACCTATACCACAAACACTAGAATTTCCTACACTACTCGGAGTATGTATTTCTCACCAAAATTACCCATTCACGAGGATCTCGTAGTGACTCCCATAGGAGTCTGTAATTTGGTATGATGGTGCTTAAAAATTATAGCACGTGTATAAAAAAATATTGAAAGAAACATTTCGCGGGGTTAAGACTTATAGTACACCTTCAAGCTCCCGAGTCTTTTCTTCGGTTAAGACAATAATATATTAAGCGCAAAACTGTTTTCAATAGAGGATGATCTTTTTTTTTTTATGAAATAGGATTTTAGACCTCTATTTACCATAACTTAATCTCCAATAGTTAGATACTACAAACTAGGAGAGATGAAATATTGAATACGAAGTTGTTAAAGAAAGTCTTAACTACACCTTTGGATTCACTTCCGTGTCATATTTTCATTAATTTTATTTTTAATTATTATTTGAAATAAACTTAGATGGTTTAAAATTTTATCACATAAGATATTTTAAGGATTAAATCCTATACTATTGGAGATAGTTTATTAGGTATGGGGTCTTATATTTTCTAGATATGTAAATTCTCCTTAATAGAGGTCTTAATAATATTTCAACATATGATTTTTTACACCTGTTGTTCGAGATGCTCTAAACATCTCCCTCGGATGCAAATCTTCCAATAAATTTGCAGCACGATTGGTATCTCATACACATGAGAGAACACCACCTTTCTAAACTTATTTCTTAGCTGGTTAAATTTCCTTAAATGTTTGGTTTCCTGCCGAGGCTTTTCCAAAGACAACTATATTATCATCAGGATCATTGTAATTCACAAATAAACAATTCCAAAATTGTCATTTCATTCATGGTGGAGTCTGAAATAACCATTAATCAACTAGCTAATCAAATGTAGAAAGGTGCAGCAGTTGATGATTCCGATGAGCTTTGTATTGAAATTATGTTTTATTGGTAGATTATCGAGTCCCAAAGAAACTCTATTAATAGATCTCACTAACTGTTTTCAGAAAACTTATGACCTCTCAAAGGTTTTAAACATCTCAAGACTTAACAAAGGCTTTAACTTTTTTGTGATTAAGGTTAACAATGAAGATGATAAGAAACATCTTTTAACCATGGATCCTTGGATTTCCCTAGGAAGTTTCATGGTTTTACTTGAAGTTTCAACATGGGTTTTGTTAACTTGAATCCAGTATGGATTGACAAAGTGTTGATGAAGATTCATCTTAAGAGAGTTCACGTAACAACGACTGCTTGATCTTGGGATGCGCTTTTTGAGATTTGCAGACCTGTTGGAGTGCTACAATAATCCAAAAATCTATAAGAATGAGAAGAATGTGGATGTTATATTGCTGATCAATCTGGCGTAAAAGATGCCAACATAAATATGACTCAAGTTGGAGGAACAAACACTAGAATTGGATATGATTATTGGTATCACACCTGACCTTTGACAAAATCCTGACCATGGGTTTACACCATGTAATGGAAAGGAGGCTGATCAAAATAACAACCTAAGGAAAAGAAAGATGATCGGCACAAAAGAGAATTTTGGATGAAGAAGGTAGAGGAAGAAGAGAACTCCACTTCCTGACTCACATCATATAATTGTATAGGTTACGGTTAAAACGATCTGTAACGCTCTTAAAGTTGTGGGACTCACATGGAACACTCAGAAGAAACACTAAAGTCTCTAGAAAATTGGCTCCACAGGAAGGTGATATACACAACAAAATCCCAGATGACCTCTCAGACCCATTTAATAATAAACCAGATAAGAGAGTGTGGGAAGAATAAGATGAAGATATGGTATCCTCTTCTTGGAAAGATGCAGCACACAAAAAGCTGGTAAAAAATCAAATAAAACCAAATCCATCAAGCATGGGCCTAGACATCAGAAAGTGCTACCTAAAATACCACCTCCTTCAATACCGTCTAGTTTTGAAAAATGTACTTAGAGGCTGAAAAACAGAAGGAAACAAATGGGCAGAAACGATTGATCCATCATCAAGGACCTATCAACCCACTGAATGAATTTGAGAAAAATGATAACAGAGAAATCAATCCCGCTAGGAAAAAAACGATGTTATATGAAACCAACAACTCAAAAAGATTCAAGCCTGCAGGAGCATATTTTTAGGTACAAGCTGCGAGAGACAACAAAAATAAGAGGCACAATGCAAGACCAAAGGGAGGAATGACAACATTAAGGATGGAAAAACAAGGCTAAGAAGGTAACAAATATTTACTTTTTTTATTAACATGAAAAATAACATGTGCTTAAAAGATAACCTTTTGACGCTACAAAAATTAGGCACACCTATCCGGGGTTAAGCTTGTATAATAACAAAAATAAAATGTATCCTATTTTTGAGAGTTTATCATGGAATTTTCAAGGTTTAAGACAACAACACACTCAGAGTTATCTTAAAGATCTTGATATTTTATGTTTGATAGAAACTAACCAGCAAATATGCATAAAATCTTAAGAAGAAAAAAAGATGTTTTTTGGAAGCCTCTTTCTGGTTGAAGGCCTCAAATCTTCATCTTCATAATTAGTCCACTCCTTATCACGACAAGTTCCCTGAATTACCACTTCTAAAATCCCATTCCATAACCTAAAATCCTTAGAGCTGAAGTAACTTTTAATTCAGGACTATGCCCGGTGTATCAAAATGATAATTAAATTAAGGTTCTACCCGACAAAGCTTATTAATAACTTTCTTCACTAGGTTCTTGGGCATGCGGAATCGACGTTGGAAATCTTAATTAGAGTACACACAATTGAGAAGAAAATAATCGTACATCAACTTCTGGTGGAACCATTCCCTTCCTCGATACTGTATCTTTTTGTGCATACTTATTTTCGCTCTGGAACTCTAGGTATTTGGCCCAAATGTACGAGCATCAGAGTGTCGATTAATTCTCTATCTGCAGGTTCCTCATCATCAAGTTGTTGCAACCTCCGTTGATGCATTTCTTGCTGTGATTTAAACCGGTTGATATGAGCATTCCTCTCCTCATCTGAACTCGTCATTGATAACTATGAAATTTAAAATTGAGAATACATAAAAAGAAATAGGGAAAATATAAAGTAGGTGTAACAACCCAAAATTCGAATTACGGATTAACCCAAATTCTAGGTGTTAAAGGTGGGTATCGATACCTAAAATCTATCTCATTCCCTTAAGTTTCAAGCTTCCAAAAGGCTATGCGTACGACCTTGAGCCAGAGTACTGCATTCCATAGGCAGACCGATGGACAGTCAGAGCGAGTAATTCAGGTTCTTGAAGATATGCTACGTGCTTGCGTTTTAGACTTTAAGGGTAGTTGAATTGATCAGATAACATTAATTGAGTTCTCGTATAACAACAATTACCAAGCTAACATTGGTATGGCACTGTTTGAAGCACTTTATGGGCGACCTTGTAGATCGGGCTGAAGTTGGCAAGAAGAGTGTTCTTGGACCTGAGTATGTTCGCGAGACTACAGAAAAAATTCAGATTATTCGAACGACTTCTAGCTGCCCAAAGTAGGCTAAAGAGTTATGTTGATAATAGGAGAGGACCCTTGTCTTTTTATGTGGTGAAAGTTTTTTTCTTCGTGTAAACCCTCGAAAAGAAGTAGTTCGTTTTGGTAGTAAATGTAAGTTAACACCAAGATGTACTAGTTCAAGATCACTAAACGGGTTGGTGAAGTCTCTTATGAACTTGAGTTACCAGCACAAATAGGAAAATTTCATAATGTTTTTCATATCTCTATATTGCGATTGTACAAACCGGACGAGTCACACATCATCGACTGGAAATGCCTGGAAGTGTAGGATGGTGCCACATACGAAAAAGCACTTATTCGTATTCTGGATGCAAAGGAGCAAGTATTACGAATCAAGACGATTCGGTTCATTAAAATGTTATGAAATATCATGGTCTCGAAGAAGCGACTTGTGAACTTGAGTCTGAAATGAAAGAGAAGTACCCGAATCTTCATAATGGTGTGATCATCTTAATTTCGTGACGAAATTCTTATAAGGTGGGAGAATGTGATATCCTCTATTTTCACTTGCCCATTTTGTATGTGTTTTTGGTTGGGTATCAACCGTACCCGATAATCTAGTTTTCTTTCGTTTGTTAAGATAAGACCAGATGAGAAGTTTGGTCTTACTGTTATTTGATATTTCTATATAATTAGAGTGGCTATGTATTTTGTTTGACATGCTGGCATGTGACTGGAATAGCTTTCACAAGACCAGAAAATATAAATATGGGTACTTAGCAGTCTGTGACCACCCTCTTTTACTGTTTAGAAATTTGGGGTGCTATAATAGGTGCGAGTAATTTGATGAAGTAAGAGGAAATAGTAATTACAAAATAACGGTAAACGATAGAATATCTATCGAGCGATGGGGTTACAACACCAGTGATAATCATAATATCCCCTGTGGTATAATGAATATCGCTCAATAAAAATACTATCGTCAAGTTATTTTTTTTTTATAATTGATGTTTTTGCTGAGGTGCACAGGAGTAAAACTTCTCTAGGGGTTAACCTCTTAACTTTTTCTTTTTCTTTTTTTTTGGCTAGACTGCTGGACTTTCAGCCCTACGTCAGATTCTTTTCGTAATAAAAAGGAGTCCCTTGATGAAATCTGTGGTAATAGCAGATCACATGTAAAAATGGTTTCTTCTCTTGCACTCTCCCGCAGATTCAGTTCTAAAATTTCTTCTTCATATTCCAGTTATCTAATCTCTCAACAACCCCTTAATTCTCCCAATTTCACATCACCAACCTCTTATGTTGATCAAAAACTCAACATCCCTTTTTCTTCTACCAATTCAATCACACCATTATCAGATTCATCAACTATCTTCTCTAGATTTCTCGGCCTAACTCAGCAAAAACCATTAAACCCTAACCATACTTTCATCAGATCTTACTCAAGTTCTGTATCTAAGTTCCATTCTTCAGAAAAATTGATCAAGTTTCTCACGCTATCTAATCCTAATTTGTTCTTAAGTGAAACTCGTAGAAACTCTAACCCTAGATTATTCTCAACTTCCAATGAGCCCGTTTCTGATAAACCCCAAACCCCTATAGCTGATGAATCCAAAAACCCTAATGAAACCCGTGAATTCAAACATCAAGAGATCGAAGGACCTACAGTGGAACGTGATGTGTCAAATTTAGCTAATGAAACCCGAGATGTTTTACAAGCAACTATGAAGAACATGTTCAACTTTAGTAGAGCTTTAGCTCTTCTTGGTCTGGTTCATCTAGGTTATGGAGCTTGGATTTCTTATGCTACTCAAGCTTCTCCGTTTGCAGCGGTTTCATTCCAGAGTATTTCAGCTTTTGCATTTCCATTTTCGTTGGCGTTTCTTCTGAGAAATTCGTTAAATCATATGGCGTTCTACAAGAAAATGGAGGAAATGGGAAGGTTACAGGTTCTAACTCTAAATCTTCAAATTCTTAAGAATTTTAATCTCTTATTTGTTAGGATACGTGGGATTTCACTCTTTTGTTCATTTGGGTTGTTGGCTGGATTGTCATATACTGTATTGATAAGATGATTTTGTTTCGTCTAGGATGTGTTTGGTAATTATTTTCTCAGTAGTCTGAGAGTTTTTCTAGGTCCAAATTGTTATCCGGTGGTACCAATCAATTACTGTACTTCTTATAGCTTGTTTGAGTGCAGTTGAATAAAATTATTTTGAGTTCTTCTTTTAATTCCGTAGAGCACAAATATTGCTTCATTTACAGCAAATTATGGTGGTTATAATGAACAAGAAAGTGAAATTCTAGTTCTAACATTTTTGATAATGAGTTCATATTCGCTAGTTAAAAATCTCATACCTAATATTAATTAGCTGGGCATCATTGATGTACATTTGATGTTCTAAATGAGGCGTTGTGCTTGGCATTATAATTGGAGCTCTAGAGTTTAGATTTGTTGGTACTGAGGTTGTTAGTTGCTACCTATAAAATTGTCATGTCGCAAGAGGAAATCCTTAGTTTACTTTATCACTAGTTTGTTTTTGTTACAAACTTTTTTCGTAAGGGATTGATTTGCTAATTTTGATGCTAGTCCAGTACAAAACGGTAAGAATGATCAAGATATCAGGTACTTGTCATTCGATTAGAACCTACATGAATTCAAGTAAAAGTAGGCAGCAGTCAGTAAATATGCAGAATGAAAGTGTTTGAGTAGTAGTATCATAAGAAAATACACGATAGAGTAAAAAAAACTACTTCATGGATTTAAACAGTCACGTAATTACATGTATGCGGTAAATTTTGAGATGGTACTCGCAAAGGGAAGACATCAGAATCAATCAGTATCAGTTGCCACCGCCTAAATTTTGTGCAGTCATGAGGCTTTTTGTCAACCATATTGCTGTTTCTCTTGATGAAACTACTTCTTCCCCAAATGGTCTCAGCACACCAGCAAGTTCTTCTAGCCTATTCTGTTGAAACAATCGTGCACATAGCTCAAGCAAAGACTCCAGAGCATTTGCCCTTTGCTCTACGGAGCCAGCGCTTTCACACTCCGCTTCCTTTTTATCACCATTTAGGTCACTATCACCCTTTCCAACTTTACAGGTATCATCCTTCCTAGTTTTCTCTGGAGAGAAGTGAGTCAATGTATCTTGTCTCATTTCATCTTCAGCGCGAGGTAGTGTATCCGATGATGTGTAGTCTGTTGATCTCCCTACCGAGTGCACATCAGACTCTTCTGATTTCAGAAAACCGCAAGTTGGTTTTCCAATATCCTCACGGATGATGATTGGCTTAGTTAGCGCTGACATGCAATGTGTCTGGCATCTGCAGGAACAGACTGTATTGTTGGTAAGCGTTCCCATTTTCTGGTGAGACCCTGGGCTGTTAGCTGAATCTCCTGTGCTGTCCTGACTGTCAACCACCGGGAAAGCTTTTTGCTCCGAGACTTCCCCTACAGTCATTCCTTCTGTTGACTTTGTTATGGTGCAGTCCTCTTGATTTACAGCTTCTGTGTGAGTCATGGATCTGCTTTTAGAGGCAGTTCCAATATTGGCATCTCCATTATGTTGGAGGCAGTTTTTGTTTATGCGCTTCTCTGCACCTTGAAGAATGACTTCGCCATTTGTATGTTCACTTGTCGATTTGAAGTTCATGTCAGCTACTTGGTTGTCAAAGCTTGTAGGATCCACTTTTTTTGTTTCGATTTTATCAAACTTGCAATTAGAGAAGGTTACTTTGCCATGAGAGATCGAACTCCTTGATCCTGAACCTGTTACACCACTGTTTGTCCCAACATTTTCTGGACCTCTTGTTGTATCTAATGTGGTCTCCTGGCCACTGTTCTCTTTTCCATTGATAGATTTGCCAGAGCATTGATTGCATTTTGCCTTATCAGTAGAATTGTTTACAGACTTTATGGGGAGAAAGACAGGAGACAGATTGCTGCATTTAGCAAGGTATGGTTGTAAATGGGGATGCCTTAATAGTTCTGCAGCCTAAATTGTAGGGGAAAAAAGGGGTGGGTTAGAAGCCGACATTGTAGAACTGACAAAGGTCATGCGTTGGGATATATTTTTGATACTTACTGTTGGCCTATGTTCTGGGCTCTTTCTTAGCATGCTCTTGATTAACCTTTTCCTGTAACATAGATTCAAAAACATTTTTCAGGTTTATAGCAAGTATCTTAATTTGATTTCTGCTGGGTCTATACGTTATGAAATTAGTTTAGCATAAAGAAGTGGTGGAATCTCATTTTAGAAGACTGGAAAACTTACAAATCAGAGGAATAAACGGTGGGTAGTGGTGAAATGGAGGATCTATTTATCTTGCTAATCAGTCCAGCCATATCCTGTTTGATGGAGTTATGTTAAGACTTAGGTATGTCAACTTCAATTTAAATTTAGAAAGGCACGTTCACTAACCGTAAGGTTGGAACTTGAAAGAAACTAGAAAATAGGGCAAAAACAAGACTTACCGGAGCTCTAAAGGCAGGTTGATGTGCAGCAATTTCAAACATGCAACAACCTGATTAAGTAGCATGATCTCCTCAGTTAGAAAGACTATAATTAGAGAATTATTTGGCTTAATAATTTAAAAGCATACACCAGGCTTTGTTTCACCTAAAGACCAGATATCTGATTTATAGCCATACGGGATATCTGCGAGGAGCTCAGGGCACATGTAATTGGGAGTTCCAACGATCTACATAAGATATGAAGTACAGCTGAAATTGTCAGTTTTAGTCAAGACTGCAAGAAATAAATAATTCAAACTGAAAGATTGTGCTTTACATTTATATCTAATCAGGGACATGTAGGTTTAAAATCTGAGAAATTTCATGCTGTTTACCAAAAGTTGGATTGTAGAGTTTAAGCATCGTGTCAAATTGTTTTGGTGTATGAAAATGGATACAGATCAGTTTATTTCCTTGGTTTTATACAGAATACAAGAGAGTTTTGGGACTTTCCTAGAGAGTTTTTTTTTTCCTCTTTCAATGCAGCCGTGTTTATGCTTTGGTTCTTAGAAAGATTGAAAGGAAAACCTTAGCATCTTACCGAGGAAGTAAGGTCATCTTTGTTGAGTAATTTTGCTAGTCCAAAATCACCTGTACTTCCAATGTAGGAGAAAAAAACACCTGTTAGAAGGCAATAGATTTGAAACCAGATCGAAGGCAGGAAAGAGTATCTGTCATGTCCTATAAGTTAGAGTGCTTTATGACATAGTGGGCCAATTATATGTAAGCAGAATGAAATTGGAGAAGACCATCTTACCAAGCCTGATGTCATTGTCCTTCGTTAGAAATATGTTCGAGCACTGCAACATACATATCGACTTCTGTTAAAATGGGGAGAAATAGTTCCTTTTGACTGATGTTCTCAACTGAACAAATGCACATACCTTGAGATCCCTGTGGAGAACACGGTTTGAGTGCAGGTAGTCCACGGCTAACAACAACTGGGTCAGCCATTTGCAGAGCTTCTGAGGGAACCCAAAAAAGAAGGAAAAACACATGTTAGATGCAGACAGATAAACAAAGGTATCACAGGGAGTAACTCAAATTTGTCATGGAGTTTAGATAGTTGATCGTCTTTTTATTATTTTCTTTGCCTCTTTGTTTGTGTTACCTTTTCTGGAACAAATGTTCCTCTGGCCTTCCTTATAACCTCAGCCCTACGACATTGTGAAAAATTTGGATCACTTCCAAAAGAACAAAAAAAGAGGAAATTTTTCAACAAAGATTACGGGATAACTCCTTACATGTCACCGCCTTCGCAGAAGCTTGTTACGATGCAAACACAACATTCCTGGAGAAGTAAGGTATATAAGTTTTATTAGCTTAGAATCAGTGTTGCATATTGACATTGTTCCTGTAAGTTTACAGTTAAGAATGCAAGAGAAAAAGAGCTAGTACCTTTTCCACCCAAGCATCCTTGTACCCTACAATATATGGATTATTTAGCTTTGCCATCAAGTTCATCTGCCACAAGTTTAGGATTCAGAAGTAAGAAAAGGAAAATAGAAGACCAAAAGACAATTGCCTAACTTATGTCTGCCGACTCTTCCACTAAGAAAACAGTGAGACTATTGGAAAGTTAGAGAGTAGAGCTCTGGAATGGGACACACCTCCTGGTGTGCTGTGTGCTTGAACTTCTCTGTTTGCTTAGCCAACTGAATTTTCTTCAAAACATACCTACCAACAAACAAAGTCAATATGATACTGGAAAATAAATAGAATCATTATGTTGCAATTTTTTCCTGTTTTCTTTTTCTTATTCATGTTCTTGGATGTTTACTTTTTATTGGTCTGCATGTGAAATGTGAACGAGTCTTAACATGGGTACAGTTGGTCTCTGAATCCATTGGATTGGATGGGGCCAAAGGAATAATCCTTTTTCATCAGTATGGGCCCAAAAGAGTATCTTTTTCAGTTGGCAATTTTTACCAACTTGTATCAAAATCCTTGACAGACAGTGGGTAGGAGTAAGACAACCAACAGATAAAATTAGAATACAAGCAATGCCCTTTTTCTATACCTTCTGTAACTAACCATATGGAGGAAGAAGGAACTGAAGAACAAAGTTAACAGACACCACAAAATATGAACATGAATATGAATTGAGAAAGAAAAAACAAACTCAGAAGACCCTATGGTATGTGCTGTTCAAAGCAACTGAATTACAAGATTAAAATCCAGTAGGATCCAACAAGACTTCTGGATGTATATACTTAAGAAATGAATTTAGTTGCATGGTTTCGGACCTACGGATAATTGAATAGAGGAACACATGATCACAGACAGAATGCATAGAGAGCGAAAACGAGAACGAGTTACTTACTTCTTGTTGTCTGATTTATGGAGAACAAGAAATGCAGCTCCAAAAGCTCCTCTTCCTATCTGTTCAATCACTTGATATTCTTCCATTTTTGATTTCATCTCTTCTTCTTTGATAATCTTCATGAGAGGAAAACCAAAAAATCACTCAAAACATTTTACAAGATATAGAATGTTTTATAAAGAAACTTAAAAGGAAAGGTTTAAATGTAGAATTACAACAGCATTAACTGTCATCACTACTATGAGACTAGCTAGACTTGGAATTTAAAGATGTCATCAGATCTACCACCACCATATGCTGCATTAAGATGACAAGACAAATGGAGAGAATTCACACAATGAATGAGAAGAATTTAAGTTAATCTTTTCTTCATTTAAGAATTCACACTATTGACATGAATGAACACATAGATAACAGTTAGATCATTAAATCCTAACATTTATATCTCCAAAGCCCAAAAAATATAGTAATTGCTTACATAAATTCCACTTTCAATCCAGCCTTGAGGAGAGAGTCAGTGTTAGGAAGAAGAAGAAAAGAAAAGTAGTGGTTTGCTTTCAAAAATTCAGATTGAATTCATTTTCAAGCAATGAAAACAACTTGTAATGAAAAAAAGAAGTCATAATAAAAAAAAAACAAACAAAAGCATAAAGAAGGGTTTTTCAGTGACATGTATGTCAAGGCTGTTGAGAATATGACCCTTTAAATTTTGCTTAGAAAAGGAACTCTTTGCTTGTATCTACAGATTACAATTCCAGAAAGAAAGAAAGAAAATCATTACTCTCACTCCCTCACAGACTCTACTTATTATTATTTCCACCAAGGAAAAGGAATCCCCCCTCTATTCCTCCTGCCATTCGGTTGAGATGTCACAATCACCTCAACTGAATATCGGGGTTCTTTCAAATTCCGTTCCTGTTTTCTCAAGTCTTGGATAATCTCAAACAAACTGGATTATTAATTACCTAATTATTTTATTTTTCTCATTTGGTTTCTATCCTGAGCCGCCTGTGTGCTCAGCAGCTCCACTCCAAGTGGTTGTATAAACTATGATGCACACAATATAACCAATTGTCTAAATTGGAAAGTGCCAAATGGACGTCATACCTATGTAGTCGATTTCGGTCATTTCGACTGAAATTTCGGCGAAATTCCGGATTTCGGTCCAAGAAGACACGATTTTGTTAATTTCGGTCGGACGAAATCTTTGCGAAAATTTCGGCCGGAAACGCGTTTTTCGGTCGGAATTGATTTGTCTTGGCTGGATTATTTTTTTCTTTTTAAATTGAGTGGACTAATCTCACGTACAAAAATTAAAAAGATTAATTCACTCACTAGTATTATTGCTTGTTGTTGTGTTTGAATTTCTTGAGCTAAAATTATTATTTGGTGTTGATGATGAGGAAGGTGAACAACCAGATTTACTAATACAATGTTTCTTTTAAGTGATTATCGATACGAGGATATAAAATATGAAACCGAGATTTTACCGAGATTTTAAAACGGAATTTTCCCGGGACAAAGTTGTACCAGTATCTCGGTGTCGATCGAGACAATCCGAATTCCGAAATTGACTACCTTGCGTCATACACAGCTCCATGGGGTATGGTTATTCGGTTGGATTTTAATGCTTCCATTGGATGCTCTTAAGCACTAATGGTTATTCTTTAGGTTAATAAAAACTTTGGTGAAACATCCAATCTCTATAATACTATACTGCTTACATAAGCAGATATATCTTGTCTAATTGATATAACAATTATTTAAGAACTACTTAATTTTAGGCAGTGCAAATTTGCACCTGCCCTTTAAGTTGTCATTTAGTTAAATAAAAATGATGTAAATTGTTTGATGATGTCAGGTTAAATTCATCTAGAGGTAATTGTTAGATTTTTATGCAAAAAATTTGAAGCATTGCATGAGTAAGGAAGTAGAATTAAGTAAAGGTAAAATAAGATGACACAAACAATGGATTCGTAAGTGCATGATTTATAAAGGGGATACCAGTTCTACTAAGTGCTGATACCATTTCATATAGGATAAAAAAATCCCACTGATCCTAACCGTTGGATCGATGAAATAGTATCAGCACTTAGTAGGAATGGTATCTCCCTTTATAAATTGTTTTCATATAGGATAAAAACAATGGATCCGTAAGTGTGGGGTTAGAGGAACTCGTTTGATGGTATCAAACTTCATTTTAATCATTCTTGTTTAGAAGAACTCAAGTGTTATTCATAATTTCATATCTTTAGATTTTCCCTTTTGAATTTTAAACACATTTTGGACGAAAAAAAGATAGTAGTTGATTCTGTGAAAATTTCAATATCTATTAGGCGTGTGGGCATGGATAAAACTACGCCAAAGTTGTTTGTGGAAGAGAAAGAAAACCACCATCCCCTCAAATCTAGCACCAAACTTTGATCGAGGACTTGAGCTTAAGGTGGAACCATCATTTGGGGCATACTGAGAGCCTTTGGGGCATAATAGGTATGACCCTAACTATTACGGGGTGATAAGGGGTGTTTAATGGGTGGTTAAGTTACATAGATATCCTTGATTAATTAATTAATTTTTAATTTTTTTAATTTTTTGAGCTTTTTATTTTTAAGTTTATTTTTAATTATTCTTTTATTTCTTTTTTTAAAACATTAAAAAATATTTCACTTTTTAAAATTTTTTTCTCGTTCCCTTATTTTTTCTCTCATTACAAGGAAATACACAAAAGAAAATGTTTTCCACAAACCCAAATCATATTTTCTTATGATCGATTGATTGATTATGTTTAAATCGAAAAAACCAGAGTTTTACGACAGTTCCAGAGCGAAGTTCGGTTGATAATAAAATCAAATTATCAGCCGAACTTCTCATTTTTCTTCATCCTGAAAGTGTTGATGGACAATTCGGTTGATAACTAAACACGAAAATGTTAGCCGAACTTCACTTTATGGAAAAAAAATACTAAGTTCGGATATCCTATTTTTGCTCGAATCCAGTATAATAGAGTTATTTCTCTATATATGATTTCAGTCACTCTGTGCGTGTTGTTAGCATTACCGACTATAGTTGACAGAACTGTTAGAATCCATACGCTTTCTTTATTTTCTGTTAACTGAAAGAAACTGGATAAGCCAGCCTATCCTGTAACTATCTCGTCCTGTATAAAGCTTGTACTCTTCTCTGCTTTGTTGTAATGTGAATCACTCGTTCCTAACCACTCATTTCTCTATGGTATCAGAACCGATCAGGGCATGATCACCTTTCATTAGCTTCCGTCGTTGAACCTGTAAACTCAAAAAGCTTCTGTTTCTTGAAATTTTTATTTTGATTCTATATGGAATGCAGTATCACTAAAGTTCCTCTGCATACAATTTCCAGTATAGTACCTTCTAAACTTCAGGACCATAACTTTCTCACCTGGAAATCATTACTTCTTCCACTTTTTAAACAATATAACGTTCTTAGTTATATTGATGGTTCAAAGAGATGTCCACACAAGTATGCATATGCACAAAGAGGTGTTGATCATGAAGAAACTATCAATCATGAATAGATTAAATGGAATGAGGAAGATCAAACTCTAATTTTGTGGATTCAATCTGCAATTTCATAGAATGTCATCTCTTATGTAGCGGGTTTTTTCCTATGAATTGAAGAAAGATTCGCAACAGTTTCTTCAACTCATGTTATTCAACTCAGAACAAAACTTTCTTCTATTAAACAAGGTAACTCCACTATGATCAACTATCTCAGTGAAATAAAGAAAATCTTTGATTCTTTATCTGCTGCTGGATCTCCTATCTGTGAATCTGAAATGATTGTGAGTGTTCGTAATGGTCTAGGCTCAGCTTTTGATTCTTTTTCTACATCTATTAGAATTTGAAATCAACCTGTTACTCTATGTGAATTACATAATCTCCTATTGAGTGAAGATATTGTTCTTACTGAGAGGTCTAAGAATGTTGTAAACTCAGAAGAAGCAAAAGCCTTTGCAGCTTTCGTGCTAATATATCTTATTCTCACAATTCTACATCTTATTCAAGACCACCAGCTCGTTCATATTACCAACCTCACTTTTCATACACATCATATGCCTCAAACTTTCCTACAAAATCATTTTCCACAAATCCTTTTACTCAACCACCCAATTCACCTTCACCTACTTTAGCAAGTGGTACTTCAACTACGAGGCCTAATCGACCAACTTGTCAAATCTACTTCAAATTTGTACATTCAGCTATTGAGTGTAATCACCGCATGAAATTTTCAAATGTGTTCGCCAAAATGATTAATAGTTCGAAGCTAATCTTTTAGATGTCACACTCTCACTAAATATTACACTCTTATAAAAAGGTAAGCACAAGTCAAGACGAATAATACCACCGGCTTTGACAGTCAAACTGGTACGATAAGTTTTTTTTTTTTTGACAAAAGGATAATATATTAAATATTAAATAGAGATGACATATTTAGCAAGTTTTACATGTAACTCAGGTGATGGTATCTGTCACCACTCTCCTGGATTACTAGAGTTACGAACATATTTAGCTAAGTAATCTGCCACCTTATTACACACTATAGGGATATAAACATACGACCAGCTACTGTTAATGTTGTAGAGTTGAACACACTTATCTAACAAAAGAGAAGATTGCCATGAAGGAGTTAAACCTTCATTGACAGATAAAACCACATTTTTACAGTCAGACTCAAAGATTACCCTATTCCAGTTTTGTTGTATTGCCCATAGCGTAGCTTCTAGTAAATCCCAACTTCCTGCTTGGTGAGCATTAGTTACTCTTCTAAGAACTCATTTTCATGCAACATATGATCCTGTAAAATCTCTAGTTAACATTGCAATTCCAGCCAAATGAAATGGTTTGTCAAAAGAGGCACCTATATTTATTTTTGGAGTGTCTGGTGGTGGTGGTGGATACCAATGATGCCCATGCCTTACAGTATGACTATTATGAGATGCATGAGAGGTATGAACCATACCGGCCAAATATATAAAAAGAGGATGTAAACCAGAGTTAGGATTAACTATTTCCTGTTGAAAGTGAGCTTTACACCTGAATTTCTATGTAAACCAAATAGTTGCCAACATTCCCTGTAAAGAAGGAGATTCTGAGTTAAAGTTGATAATGGAATTTTTTGTCCATGAAGTATTCCAATCGTAAAGTATGGGAAACTGTTGAAGAAAAGTAAAATGTTGTGGTAAACAAGCTCTCAAGATTGCAATAGCAAAAGGATAGGAGAAGAACAAATGATTGACATCTTCCATCTGATGAATATTGCAGATAATACAAAGATTATCAGTTGTATGATGTAAATTAGCTTTAACAGGGAGTGCATTATGTATAACTTTCCACATAAAGATCTGCAACTTCAAAGGTATTTTTAACTTCCAAAATTTTAACCAAAAAGTGGTGCTTAAAGTAATAGGTGTTGATGGAGAATTAGCATTGCATAAGTGATGATAAGCGGAAGCAGTTGAGAACTGACTAGTTGAAGTAAGAGGCCATATCAACTTATCTTGAGAATGAAGATTTAAAGGAATGGTTAATATAGAGTGCACCTGTAGAGGGGTAAACAACTGATGAAGAAGATGAACATTCCATTGAGCTGTATCTGGAATGATTAACTGAGAAACCCATTGGATGTCATTGGTGTTGAGATCATTCCAAGAATATGATGCTGAAGTCTCACTTGGAATCCAATTGTGCTTCCATATGTTAATGCGTGTGCCATTACCAATCTGCTATTTGTTGAATTATTGCATAATATGAATACCATGTACAATGCTCTGCCAAATCCAACAAGAATTAGAAGTATCAGGAGGAGGCTCATATTTAATATCATGTAAAGGAAAGTATTTGGACTTCAACAATTGTATCTGGACTGTGAATGACATTCCATGCTAATTTGGCTAGCATTGCAGAATTATAATGTTGGATTTGTTTCAAACCTAATCTTCCTAATGTTTTAGGAAAATTAGACCATGGTATAAAGTGTCTATAAACCTAATCTTCCTAATCTTCATCTTATACCATGATATAAAGTGTATATTCTTATGGTTTGAAGAGTTGTTCTACCAATAGTTTTTCTAGATTTGATCCATTTGATGAATGATATTATCAGGTAATTTTAGAACTTGCATATGGTACATGCTCATTGTACTAAGAACAAAATTCAGTTGAGTTGTCTTACCAGTTTGATTGATTATTTTACTACTCCAACCTTGAAGTTTTGCAATCATACGCCCGAGGATAGCTTGAAAATTCTTAGTTCTTGAACGATGCATTAGTAAAGGAATACCTAAATATTTTTCACCAAGACCCATAATTTTCATGTGAAGAATGTTAGTAAATTGATTTTGAAGAGACAGAGAAATATTTTTACTAAAGAAAATCGTTGATTTTTGCAAATTCACCACTTGCCCAGAAGCTTTGCTAAACTGATCTAAAATATATTGTAGATTTTTGAGATAAACAAGAAAAGCTTCAAGGAATAATAAGCAATCTTCTGCCAAGAAAAGGTGACTCACCTCTGAACTATTTTTCATAATTCTGACTCCTTTGAGGTTACCCTGTAAAATCTAAGATTGAACAATTCTTGAGAAAGCTTCCATAATGATGAGGAAGATATATGGTGATAATGGATCACCTTGATGTATTCCACGTGATAGAGTTAAAGAAGTAGATGGCCTGCCATTGATGAGAAGAGATATGTTGGTTGTAGTAATACATTGTTTAACAAGCTGAATCCAGGCTTGATCAAAACCAAGATGCAAAAGGATGTCAAAAAGAAAGGGCCATTCAAGCCTGTCAAAAGCTTTCGACATATCCATCTTGAGGCCAATATAAGAAACTTTTCCTTTTCTCTTTTTCTTCATAGTATGGATGAGATCATGTGAAATTATAACATTGTTTTATATGTGTCTACCAGGTACATATGCATATTGGGTAGGTGAAATGAGGTTTGCAAGTAAAGGTGTCAATCTGTTGGAGATGATTTTCGAAATAATCTTATAACTAACATTACATAAACTAATGGGTCGATATTAATTTGGTGTTTGAGGATGTAAACTTTTAGGTATAAGGAATTGAAAAGTCTTGTTAATATCTCGAAGCATGAACCTATGAGTAAAGAAATGTTGAACCATTGAAATTACCTCTGTACCAACAGTAGACCAACATTGTTGATAAAAGGCAGCTTGAAATCAATTTGGTCCCGGTGAAGCCCATGGTTTGATCTGGAAAACCACTTCTTTTATTTCCTGCTCAGAAGGTATTTGAAGTAGAGCATTGTTATCTCCATCTATTATACATGGCTGAAACATAGATATAATAGAATTGTCAGTGAGTGGTTTAGTAACGTTGCAAATATTGGAGAAGTGTTGGAGAAGAGTATTTTCAATCTCATCTTTAGAATCATGCCAAATTCCAAATGAATCTTGAACTGCATCTACCAGCTTTTTGCATGTAAAAATCTTTTGGTATTGCTAACCATTTGTCCAAAGATTTAGTGAGGTTAATAATAGTAGGATGAGAAAAGGGTAAGTTTAAGATGGTAAAATGTTGAAGGTCTTGATGTATAGACTGAATTCTAGCTTCAATTTTTCCGAAAGATTGTTTTTTCCAAAGTTGTAGCATGTGTTTGGTATGATGCAATTTAGAAGTGAACCGATATGAAGGAGAGCCTAAAAAAGTTTGATTCCAACTGTTGTTGATAGTATCAGGAAAAAAAGCTTGAGCAAACCAGCATCTGTAGAGATGAAAAGGAACCACCCTTGGACCAAAATCTCGACAAGTCGATAATAAAATCGGAGAATGATCTGAAGCAACGAGGGGGATATGCTGAAGAAAATTAGTAAAATAATTATTCATCCATAAAACATTTGCTAAAGCTCTATCAAGTCTAGCAACAATATGAGCATTGTCACTTCTGCAGTTAGACCAAGTTGTAGTGGATCCCAAAAAACTTAAATCAATTAAACCTGATTGTTGAATAATAGGCCTAATTAATCTAGAGTGTTGGTGACAAGAATTTTGTGAACTTTGGATTTTTGAATCATTTGATGTTGAGATCACCAATTAAAACCCATGGTAAATCTACACGAGGATGCATGTCTAGAAAGTACTGCCATTGTTCTCGATTTTCATCCAGATCATGAGCTCCATACATACAACTTATTAGGATATCAGGATGATGCGAATGAGTATGCAAAATGGAATGAATGTCATGTCTAGTTGTGTAATATATTTTAAGGCCAATATCTAATTTACGTGCAATAGCTATACCACTAGACATGCCAACTAAAGATGCATGCCAGAAGTTGGGATATTTGAATTTTTGTAAGTAAAGTTCATTTTAGAATCATGGGTTTTAGTTTCAGACAAAAAGAAGATATCATGATTGTATTTATCGATGCAAAAGTCTAGGTAATCTTGGGTAGAGGGGTTTCCAAACCCCTGACAATTCCATGAGAGGGTTTCATGATACTAAGGGATTCAAAACAGATTAAAATAAGACTTGTGATAGAAAGAGTTATAATCAAAGTGCAAATGAAAGTGAGACTAAAAGAGATGGACCATACCTGTTGATCAGCATCAGTGCAATCACAATTAAATCGAGACCTTTCATCAATATCTGAAGCAGAAGGCTCAAAATTAACATTAGTTTGTGCTTTCCAATAACGATGTGCCTCAGGATGACGACTTGTTGAAGCTTGAGCAGTTACATTAGTATGATGGCTATTTGAAGCATGATTACTAGTAGTGGCTTGTTTTGAATCATCCTAAGAGAGAACAACAATAATCATATTTCTACTTCTTTTGCGACGAGTGAAAGTACGACCCAGCCCCAACAGCAGAATTGGAAGTTGCTGGAACTAAAGCATTCAAAGAATGAGGCATTTCTCTGTCAGCTGGTGCAATCGAAGAATCATATTGTGAATCTGCGACAGTGAAGTATGAGATATGCATTCCATCTAAATGACCCAATTTAAATTTAGTAGGTTCTTGTAAGAAAGATCTCCTCTGATGCCCATGTTGCATGTACAAATTAGCCAATTCTTAAGGGTTTCTTTCAGGAAAAATAACATGTTCCAATGCACGACCAAAATTTCGAATAGTTCCTTCCATATTAAGCTTCCTGGTCTTTCGATCTCCATAAAGTCTACTATCATGAAATGGGACTTTACACTCATCACAAAGCTTATAAGGTTGTTTTCAAAGAAGAATCCAACCCATCTTGCAACTCCTGCAGCATTAGAAGCATAAATACCTTTTATCATTGGTGTAGTAACTCTGAGAATAATTAGAGATATAACTTTATTGGAAGTAGTGGGATGGATACCATCAACAATTATTTCTTTAACAATATCACCAAAAAGGCGAAGGATTTCTGGGTATGTAAACTCAGGAAGAAGGTATTTGAATTCTAGGAAAATAAGTGATGTATCAAAGTTCAATTTCTGGTATGGGTAGGAGGGATGCCAGTCTCTAAGTACTACAAGATGACCATCAAAATTCTATGCTCCACTAAACAAGATAGCATTTTTATCTTCTGTTGTACAAAATCTAATAACAAGTATATTTGGTTCAAGAGATCTCACCATAAGCTGTCACTGATTATCCCTTTTGAGGTGAGGTCATATAAATTTAGCATCCTTTTCAGCATTTTGCCACAACATGATGCCTGGAGCATATAGTTTACCAGATAAACATATTTTCCAATCTTTAATACCTTGAGATAGGGTTGTAGTAGAGTGAGTTACAACTCTTGCCTTTTTAGGATGGTCTGTTAAATTGATACCTTCCATATGCTAAGATGAAAAGGCGAGGGTACCCAAATATACCTCAAGCTAAAACTTTTCCTACCTATAAGTCCTTTCTCCGAAAGTGATTGTTTATGGACTGAGTCGAGACAATACAACTAATCGGTTCATACTTCGTGTGATCGTCTATGGATACGAGATCGAGACAATACAACAACGAAGTATGTTTACTTGATACAAAGGTTCAGACTTAACCAAACACAATAGGATTGCTTATCAAGTAAATAGGAATTAACGTTTATGTATTTTACTTTAATTATAATAAAACAATTATAATGCGGAAATATAAAGTAAATGACACGACAAGATTTTGTTAACGAGGAAACCCAAAATGCAGAAAAATCCCGGGACCTTGTCCAGAATTGAATACTCTCAGGATTAAGCCGCTACACAAAATTACACCTAACTTCGTATAGTTGAGACCAAGCAACTAAACCTATAGTTCACCTAGTTCTGTCTGTATTCCCACACCTCCAACTTATAAATAAGTTACGTACTTGGAACAATTCCTTTGGTTTGTATTCCAAACAGTAAAGGAACAACAAATCTGTTTGGTATCAACTCAATTCAACCAAGTGATATGAGTCGGACAAAGGCTCTTCCGTTTATCTTAACATAAACTCCTTCGCCAGGTCCTTAGATCTATCTTATGTTCAATTACCGAAGTAATCGTTTAAGATTAAGCCAACAACACTTTTAATCCATAGAATTGTGTTGATTCCGATCTGCTCAATTAATCAATCCAATCTACCACAAGGGTAAACCGATTATTAATTGGATTCTCTTTTACCAAATCAAGTATTGTGCACACCAAAGATTATAAACCCAAGTCAGATCTTCAATATCTTCTTTGTCTTCAAATCTTCTTAAATCTTCTATAAAAACCTGCACACAATCACTGGAATCTCTTGTGATCAATCACGCACAGAACGAAGTCTGTTAACAATGGATTATCATAAGATAGTCTTTAAAACTACAACAGTCTAAATATCCCTGACGAAACTCTGAACTAGTTTGAGTGAATCTTATATCAGAAGAGAAGATCCTCAAGCATAAACAAATTAGGTGCAATCAGATTTCAACCGTTGTTAGTCAATCAAATCAATCGAAAACAAAAGATAAACCGAAATTACCTAGTTTCCTACCAGCGGTACACGCTAAAGATTCTCAATCCCAAAGAAGACTTTAAACTGAGCGGCTGTAAGAGATTTCGCTTAATTAGGTTACTCTCCTCTCCGAATAGGCGGCTACACCAGTAACAACAACAAAAGAGGAAGTTTGTTGTTACGAATGATTAATTTGCTAGAAAGGCAAACTTCAAGTATTTATAGACAAGGAAGTTTGGACACCAAGGAATTTCCAAAACCGAAAATATTATCAAGATATTCATTAAAGCACAAATTCGGTTTTCATAATTCCTGGAAATGCTATGTCCAAAAATAATGATCGAAATCTCTCGGAAAATCTAATTAGTAAATGCACATTACTAATTCTCATATTTCCCTATAAAATGAAATTAATAACCTTAATTAAAAGATTCTTAACTTACTTATGTTTTGATCCTGGGATTCTCTTTCCTTAGCTGTTAAGGAATATCTTTGAACAATCAAAGAAATAAACATTCACAGCACGTGTTCAAAGTATATCGACATCCTTACTTTGTAAGTTCTCTTTCACACTTACAACCTTGAACCGATTTGCCACACTTCCAAACCAGTTTAGAATTGGTTCATCTGACTTTCAAGAACTATACGATTGATCAAACAAACATTCAATCACAATCATGGGTTTAACAGTTCTACCAAAACAAGTTTCAGTTTTACCTCCATGTGAGTATTGTGCATAGTCACACTAGCTTTCCAAAATTCGGTTGACTAGGTAATAGGATCGGTTCCCCACATATATATGGTATCTAACTTATATGTGTTGCACATGTCCATAGGATCGGTCCTCCTTTGCCTAAAAACGTGTTGCACATGTCCATAGGATCGGTTCCCCTTTCTGCTATAAACCTTGTTGCACCCCATACAAGGATCGGTTCCCCTTTGTGATGTACTTCACCTCTTACTAGGATCGGTTCTCCTTTCCTGTATTTGGTCAGACAAAACAAAAACCAGATCATACCATCTTAGGTGATTACTTAAGATCGGTTTCACTAATAAAAGTCATACCAATACATAAGTCAGGCCTTTGTGAATAGTTCTACCAAGAACACAAACAAGTTGTGAGCGTTTATAATCAATCACACATATTGGTTGTTCATAAGATATGCAATGAATAACAAAACCAATAACACCTGCCAATTTCCTTTTCGGTTCACAAACAAGTTTATGAACTTACTTCCTTAGAACACATGTAAAACATTGTTCCCTAGGATGAAATCCTCACCTCATACCCATAGCATTCAAATGATTATGGCGATGTCTTATCTACAAAGTTTAATGGTTAAGCAATAAACCTCGTATTGTATTCCTTAATACTATGTCTATCTAGAGTTCAAATATGCTTCACAGTTATGTTTTCAATATGCACGACTTGAAAGATACGTTAGGGAATGAAACAGTTCAAGTCAAATATCACTAACCTCAAGTGGAAGGATGATTGTTGTCGTTGTAGCTCCTTGCTTATTCACATCTTCAAGACTACAGAATACTTGTAATGTCTCATATCCTAATACTTTCAAGCTAACCTATACGAAGTTGACTGTAGTACATAATCAAGCGACTCTTAACATGAGTTTTTATTCACTAAAATATGCAACCAAACTTGACATACCAACGCTTGGTGGGTTCAACCGAGCAATGCTCTAACAATCTCCCCCTTTGTCAATTTTAGTGACAAAACTCTTACATCATATGGATAAACAAATTACCAGAATTCATTACACATACCCTTGATTCCCGAATTCAGCAGCACGGTAAACTGCTTACATCCAATCCTTGAAAATGTCGTTGTTGACATTATAATAACAAAGCTAATAATTCCTATAAGGAAGATAGGTAGATATTTAATCTGCACGTCTTTGTTATACCACTTCATATGACATGTTACTCCCCCTCAGTCTGTGCTTTCACTCTTTCGTTAGATAAACATTCAAGCACCAATGTTCTTTTTCCTTAGCGATACCAATCAATATAAAATCAATGCCGGTATCACCTGTTTACTCCATATATTTCTCCCCCTTTTTTTCACAAAAATAACAAATAAACGAAAAATAAAGGACAACACGAAAAGAATCTTACAAATCTCAATAGACTTGCAACCTGTAGAGTTAGGCACGAGGGTTCCACACATCATGTTCTGATAACCAATATCAAAACCGAAACTACAAGTAGTTTTATTTTGATATGTTACCAAGGAAACAATTGCCCGAAACAATTTTTCCAATTTAGTTTAGCAAAACAAAAATCAACTAATCACTTTAGTCCTTTTGCTAAACCGATTGTTCAAAAACAATCGCTTAATTCGATAAGACCGAAATAAAGATAACTCTATTTTTCTCATCAGATTCTAATTATCCATAAACTTAGACCTTTCAATTTTAAACAAGACAAGTACTAGGATAGTTAACTAGCATTTCTTGTTAAGGCATTCGATTAGACTTGAATAACCGAAACCTCACTTCGATAAGTCTAACTAAGATCAGAATTAACTTAGTTTCTCTTATCCGGAATTGAATTGAACTAAACAACTCATCCCGTGCACCTTTTATTTCGTTACGCCATAAATAATTCATACAAACCAACATAAATCAACTTGCATAATTATTCACCTCAACCGGAAGCAATTGAAACAACATAGACATTAAAAGCACGGCAATTGTAAGCCTAAACAATTGATACCATACAAACGCAAGATAACAATAGTTTTTCTTAACCGGAACCAATTGAATCACACACAACATCAATTGTACCGAAATTTTGTAAGCCTAAAAAATTGATACCACACAATAAAGCAAGATAACAATAATTTTTCTTAACCGGAACCAATTGAATCACACACATCTACACACACATCATGGAATAAACATCAATTGTACCGAAATTTTGTTAAGCAAAGGCAATAAATATATATAACATAAACTCAGGCTTTTCTTAAACAGGAAAACAATTAACTAACAATATTGTTACCTCAAATTTCGCATCCACTTCTCCAATATGTTTGCATCTTTGCCCAGGGAGAATTGATATCGAAATATCATCATGTTGTCATCCTTATGCATAAACAAGAGAATAACAACAACCAACCTTTACCAAAGAAAGGTTGAAAATTGGTTTTAACAATTGCAAGCAAAAGTTGAAAACCGTCGAAACACATATGCTTTTATGCTAAACCAAAATCGATTCAACATATTGTGACTTTTTCACATATTGTTTCTACCAGAAACCCTCATGATTCTTTAATAAAGCCTACCAACATGGGATAGAACTTAATCCTGCTAAACCAAAAAGTCACCCAAACCACAAGGGTTCACAATATATGAGATCGAATATTAAGGTAGTAAAACCGAAATCAAACATTCCATAAACATACATAACTGTAAGATAAAAGCATTCAAGCATAGGCTATGTAAACTGAAAACTATCACAAGAAAATTATAAATCAAATAATTTTATTCATAATAGTTTTATTCATAATAGACCAATACAATCAATGAAAGAAATCAAAAGTTGATGTCTATTATTCTAGATTAAGTAATACAACAAATAACTTAATCTCTAGTGGTGCTCTTGTTGTTCACTGAGGTCTCTTTAGTGTTCAAACTCTTAAAGCATGTCTCAAGAGACTTGTCTGCAACCACTTCTTATTTTTCAAGTTCTTCAATTGGAACTTTGAGTTCAGCAAGAATTTATCTTGTTCCTTCATACTTCCCTTCTACCCAATATTGATGTCGAATAGTCATAGCAAGATTGGTTTCCAGTTCATCAAAACCTTGGATATATTGAGACATACTATCAGAACGAATCCATTGAGTTCTGGTTGGATTTTGTTTGTTGTAAGCTAAAAGACGTGACTCATCTTGTGATCCAACTGAACTATCAGAATCATAATCAGACATGATATTTGACATGCCCTTTTTCTTCCTCTCTGTATTGATTCCTTGACAATCCTTAACCTTTTGATCTTCCTCCTTATTAGCCTTTGAGACACTGCGAGTTACTGGGGGCATGATCAGTTATAAATATAAAAGGATTGCTCAGGGTTTCCAAATACAGACAAGAGAAAGTTTCTCTTTTTAAAAGAGACAACTTTCGGACCAAAAGACCTCTAGAGAATCCGAAAACATTAAAGAATATATTTCGTTTACTTAGTCCGAATTTCTCAAGATGGAAGGTTTATTAAAATTCGAAAAATCTAAATAAAACTTTTCTTTTTGGAAGATCATGTTAAATATGAACATTTTTCTGACATCCATGGATTCGCAGCTATCCAAATAATGTCACAAAAAATTTTCTGATAAACAACTACACAAAAAAAATATGCTCTCGTTTTATTGTACCTTTCCCATCCAAGTTTGTGAGCACGAAAAAGGATGAGAATGCACAATTTTGATATAACTAAGTTGCATCGAAGTAAGCTTTTTCCAGCTTACAGTGAATATCAGAAGCATAGTTCATGTTTCTCTTCGGGAATTTCTGCCCAAAATATTTTCTCCCAAAACGATGATCTTTTCTAACCATAGAGATATGATCATGTGGAGAAAATGTACTAATGTGAGAATTCTCAGAGATAAATAAATCTCTCTTAATTCTTTCAGTGAGATTTTCATAAGATTTTCTCACTCGAAGGACTTCCTTATTATTCACATTAGTGTGATCATCTGAAACAACTACCGGAAATTCCTGATTGTTTCTTTTGGCAGAGATTCGCTCGTTCCCTTTCTTCTGAAGTCATTCCTCATCAAAACCAGAACTGTTTAGATATGGGTGCGGAGGAACCTTTCTCCAGAAGTGATTATCAACTCTTTCCTCTGACTCTTTTGGGTTGATCTTATCGGGATGTAGTATAATTTGTATTTCTACTAAGGAATAATCTTTCGGTTTTTTAAGACAAGAGACTTCCTTCAAAAAATTTACCACCGTATATTGAATAAGTATAAGTTTCATGTCAAGTGACTGAAAATGTTTCCCACCAACGGTACATGCTAGAGCTTCTCAATCCCAAAGAAGACTTTAAACTGAGCGGTTGTAAGAGATTTCACTTAATTAGGTTACTCTCCTCTCCGAATAGGCGGCTACACCAGCAACAACAACAAAAGAGGAAGTCTGTTGTTATGAAGGATTAGTTTGCTAGAAAGGCAAACTTCAAGTATTTATAGACAAGGAAGTTTGGACACCAAGGAATTTCCAAAACCGAAAATATTCTCAAGATATTCATTAAATCACAAATTCGGTTTTCATAATTCCTGGAAATGCTCTGTCCAAAAATAGTGATCGAAATCTCTCGGAAAATCTAATTAATAAATGCACACTACTAATTCTCATATTTCCCTACAAAATGAAATTAATAACCTTAATTAAAATATTCTTAACTTACTTATCTTTCGATCCTGGGATTCTCTTCCCTTAGCCGTTAAGGAATATCTTTGAACAATTAAAGAAATAAACATTCACAACACGTGTTCAAAGTATGTCGAAATCCTTACTTTGTAAGTTATCTTTCACACTTACAACCTTGAAATATATTTGTCACACTTCCAAACAAGTTTAGAATTGGTTCATCTGACTTTCAAGAACTATGTGATTGATCAAACAAACATTCAATCACAATCATGGGTTTAACGGTTCTACTAAGACAAGTTTCGGTTCTACCTCCATGTGAGTACTATGCATAGTCACACTAGCTTTCCTAAATTAGGTTGACTAGGTACTAGGATAGGTTCCCCACATATATATGGTATCTAACTTATATGTGTTTCACATGTCCACAGGATCGGTTCCCCTTTCTGCTATAAACCTTGTTTCACCCCATACAAGGATCGGTTCCCCTTTGTGATGTACTGCACCTCTTACTAGGATCGGTTCCCCTTTCCCATATTTGGTCAGACAAAACACAAACCCGATCATACCATCTCAGGTGATTACTTAAGATCGGGTTCACTAATAAAAGTCATATCAATACATAAGTCAGGCCTTTGTGAATAGTTCTACCAAGAACACAAATAAGTTGTGAGCGGTTATACTCAATCACACATATTGGTTGTTCATAAGATATGCAATGAATAACAAAACTAATAATACCTGCCAATTTCCTTTTAGGTACACAAACAAGTTTATGAACTTACTTCCTTAGAACACATTTAAAACATTGTTCTCTTGGATGAAATCCTCACCTCATACCCATACATAATCACAATAGCATTCAAATGATTATGGCGATGTCTTTTCTACAAAGTTTAATGGTTAAGCAATAAACCTCGTATTGTATTCCTTAATACTATGTCTATATAGAGTTCAAATATGCTTGTAAGTTATGTTTTCAATATGAACGACTTGAAAGATACGTTAAGGAATGAAACAGTTCAAGTCAAATATCACTAACCTCGAGTGGAAGGATGATTGTTGTCGTTGTAGCTCCTTGCTTCTTCACATCTTCAAGACTTAACAATACTTGTAATGTCTCATATTGTGGAATGCAAATGGTCCGTCAATACACACACTTTTACTTTTCTTCACACAGTCGTGCATGTCAATTGATATATTGCTTACAATTACAAAAAAGGGAGCTTACTTCCATAGTAGATGTAATAAGTTGTGCATTTGAATTGATCATTTTGTTTTGATAGAAGTGAATGATTAAAAAGAAATTTTGAAACCCAATTGACCAAATCAAAAGAGAATTCTCAAGCCAAATTACATCTGATGAGCCCAAACTGCAGAAGACTAAATCAATGTAAAGTTGTTGCACAAAGACACCCACATACATAAGAAAAAATATATTTTTTCTTAAAAGACCACTTCGACCGGCGGGAGAGAGAGACGCTCTGAAAATCGGCGATAAAGACTGAGTTGACTCGTTCTTCTTCAATTTTCTATGAATTAATCCAGAGCCATCATTTCTTCTTCTTCCACCTCTAATTACACTTCTTCACGATCTGTTTTTCTGTTGATCTTTTTTAAATATCTTCTTTTATTACAATTTAATTTTAGTCTACCCTCATAATCGGATTTGTTTCATTTTCTTTTTGAATCGGTTTATCTCTTTACTTTCGATCTCTGATTTGTAATCACAAGTCCTCAAATTCTCAAATTAGTTTTAACCCACTTTCTACTTTCAATTCTCCCCTGGATTAAATATATTTTTGCTTAAAATTGTTTATGTATCTTTACTCAATATGAGCAGTCATCATGTTTAGATTTAAATCTAAATCAATAAGCTTTTTAAAATTTGTTTGTTATCTTTGTGTTTCAGGGAAAGATTGGTTGGAGCTAATGCTCGGTTAAGGCCTTCTCAGGTGAGCTGCTCAGTTCTGAAAAAATTGGGAAAGTTGTAGCATATTTGGTTTGCTTGTTCCATCGTGCATGTCAATTGATATATTGCTTACAATTACAAAAAGGGAGCTTACTTCCATAGTTTGACAACCAATCTAGGAAATTTTCTCTGCTCAATCTATATGGTAGCATATCTTATAAATTTTATATATTATCTGAAAGAATCATAGAGGGGATCTTCTAAAAAACTTGTAAGGTGTGAAATATAGTTGTTTCTGGGAATGTTAGACATTTTATGAGTATGTAAAGGAAACCAGTAGAGAGAGTTTTGAAAGAAAGCAGATGAAGAGTTTGGGAAAGTAGTTTTATGTTTTTTCCTTTTGTGAGAAAATATAATGGGAATATCAATCGATTCTTTATAAGAAATGTTGCTGCATGTGAATAGTGCTTTAGTATATCTAAAGTATTGGGAGTAGAGGAATCACAGTGTTAAATTCACCTTGATTTATCAAAAGACGGAACAAAAACTCATAGGTATTTCTATGGGAGACAGATTTATCTCTTCCACTAGACTTTTCTGTGTGATATAGATTTGTTTATCAAGTCTTCAACTTTGGGCCGTAGCAACTCTTAGTTGTGGGTGAGATCAGCTAAGAGAATCAAGTGCGTAGTATCCTGCTGGGATCAGAGACATAAGGAGCGAAATTGTACCTTGAATCAGTGTGAGATTGATTAGGGTTCAACTAGAGTACAGTCCTAAGTTCATTGGTAGTAGGCTAGTATCTGTAGCGGCTTAATACAGTGTGGTGTTCAAACCGGACTAGGTCCTGGGGTTTTTTTTCATTTGCGGTTTTCCTCGTTAACAAAATTCTGGTGTCTGTGTTATTTCTTTTCCGCATTATATTTTGTTATATAATTGAAATATCACAGGTTGTGCATTGAATCGATCAATTGGGAAATCCAACCTTTGGTTGTTGATTGAAATTGATTGATCCTTGAACATTGGTCTTTGGTACCGTTCAAGTTGCTTCTATAATATTCCATCTGGCTTGCAGATTTCTATTTGTTGATTGCATATTTAATTAAGAGTCAAAGATATAAAAATTTTGATATACTTTTCTCTAGATTGAGTCTGACTGTCTAGTTGATTCTCTAGAAAGTATATTGGAGTAAGTCATCTCAGATTGCCAAACGAATTGTTGGGTGTGTGTTAGAGCATTGCTCGGTTGAACCCACTAGCGTTGGTATGTCAAGATAGTCGTCAAATTTAGTTGCCAAAATGCATTCTTGATTTAGTATACTAAAGATAGTTTCGGACTAGATTAGGTCTAAGAAGAGCTATTCTTGAAGGATGAAGACTGAAGATTAAAAGAAGACCTCAATAAGGACTTCATAAATAAAGGAATGTTGTGATTGATTTCATTTGGATTATTGTTCAATTCTACTTTTATAATCTATCGAAACAAATGCTCACTCAATGGAACAATTCCTATGACGGTTAATGTACATTTATGTGTATATACTTGAGGTTATTTGAGCCACAACTCTTGGGACAATAACCTTTATCCCTGGAAAGGTTCTCATGTTATAGTGAATGAGCTTACGAATTCAACGAGCCAAGAATCACTCAATTCCGAGTTATAACGATGAAGTTATGAGTGATTTATTAAAGTAATAGTTTTAAGTGTTGTTGAAACTGTTACAGTTCGTTAGTAAGAAACAATCCACAAACTGTTTGTATGGTTCACGGACTTGAGCCCAATGACGTGACTAGAAGCCATTTTTGGTCATGTTTATGATGTTTCCTTATCTAGGCAAGACAACTATTACTCCAAACATACTTGATTACTATATTAAAGTGTTTGTGATTCCTTCCTAAGTTAAAATGTAATTTATTCACATAAATACAATATTTTCTAATTAATTAATTATTTAATTATTTTGGCAAGAGTTGTAACTTAGGAAAGACTCCCAAAATTAGGAGAGTCTTGAAAAAGGAAAATAGCTTTGCGTAGCTTCCAAGTTACCTTTCACCATAAAAATAGAGTTCGTGAATGCTACACGTTTTCATCACCTATGGAAAATTGGTGTAAGCTCATAAGGTTGTTTTCCACGTCTTTTGTTCTTCGTGAACAAGAGTGAGATAAATGTCTTTGTATCGGGGATCACAAAGCTTCCAACCTTCGTGATTGATCATACAATTTGTAATCCAGGTTTTTCACCTCTTGTCTATTCTAAGGTCTTCTCTTCTAATATAAGACCATTCAAGAGTTGTTGATCATAAACCCTAGGTTTTGATAGATTTCAGTTTCTGATTGTATACCACCACTTGTTAGTCGAAATCGGAAGCTAGAAAGAAAAACTTCGATTGAGGCATCTCGTAAAAATCCTTAAGAAGTTTTAAACAAGATATCTCTAGATTTATTCTAGCTGTTCTTGTGGTAGAATAATTAGGTTTCTCTTCCATTTTTGAAGAGTATAATAATCCTTAATCTACAAGTTTATTTTGATATTACTTTTACCTAGTAATTTTTTTTTTCAAAACAAACACAAGATTTCCAAAACCTTGATTTACATTTAAAGGGAAATCGATTCGGTGTTTTGTGAAAACAAAAGATCGAAAAATATCAACCGTGTTGTTGTATCTTTTGAAGAGAACTTTGTTGTGTCAGAAGATTTTCGGGAATAACTTCTAAAGAGAATTTTTGTTCTGCTATAAGTTATACGAGAAGAATTCCTGAATAGAATCGGTGTTCTGCTAGGAGTTATGTTAGTGCTGAAGCAGGTATTACATCTAGTACGAATAGGTAATAGGAAATTGGTGTAACAACTTATAATTAGTGTGTGTTTATTCTGGACTAGGTCTCGGGGTTTTTCTGCATTTGCGGTTTCCTCGTTAACAAAATTTCTGGTGTCTGTGTTATTTCTTTTCTGAATTATATTTTATTTATATAATTGAAATAATACAGGTTGTACGTTAATCAATCATAGTTGTTAAATCCAACCTTGTTTGTTGGATAAGACTTGATTAATTTTGTTATTTTCACATTGTTATACCAGTCTGGACTAACCCTGTTTCAAGTGGACACTTTGTTGAAATATTCCTTTAGTGATTGTTTCTTAAAGAGGTTTATACACGGTGGATATTGAATAGGTTGTGATTAACACAAAAGATTTTGGTTCATGAGTTTCACACTAAAATCAGGTTTACGGACTTGTTTCTGTTTAACTCTGATTGTGTTGAAATAGAGATATCGCTCCTTGGTATACTTTCCTATAAGATTGAGTCTGACTGTCTAGTTGATTCTCTTGAAAGTATATTGAAGTAAGTCCTCTCATTGCCAAACGAATTATTGGGTGTGGTTGTTAGACCCCCGCATTTTCAATGTGGTTGTTAGACCCCCGCATTTTAGTCTCAACCATAAACTGCGAAAGCATTTTCCAAGGATGTTTTCATTAATCAAGAACGAAAGTCGGGGGCTCGAAGACGATCAAATACCGTCCTAGTCTCAACCATAAACGATGCCGACCAGGGATCGACGGATGTTGCTTTTAGGACTCCGCCGGCACCTTATGAGAAATCAAAGTTTTTGGATTCCAGGGGGAATATGGTCGCCGGAAATAAAAGAAGCCCTTTTCATGATGAATGCTTGGGGAGCTCCAGGGCCACATGGATTTTCCCCGGGATTTTATCAACAATACTGGGATATCCTAAAGGAGGAAATTATTACTTGGGTTCATAAAGTTTTTAAGGATAAGATTTTTAATCAAAAAATAAATCATACTTTTATATCTTTGATTCCTAAAACCAAAAGACCAAAACATCCTAGTGAGTTTTGGCCTATTAGCTTGAGAAATGCCCTCTATAAAATTATTTTCAAAATTATAGCTAATAGACTGAAACCTTTGCTTTGATAATTTAATATCTCAGAATCAATCTGCCTTTATTCCTAAGAAACAAATTACTGATAATATTGTCGTGGCTCACGAAATCCTTCATACCATGAAAACTAATAAGAGGAAAAATGGCTCAATGGCTTTAAAATTAGACCTTTCAAAGGCTTTTGATAGGCTTGAATGGGATTTCATCCTTTTAGGTTTTAAACAGTTTGGTTTTTCGGATGATTTTTGTGAGCTTGTATATAACTGTATTTCTTCAGTTTTATATTTTGTTTTAGTTAATGGTTCCCAGGGGAAACTTTTTTCCCCTCTAGAGGAATAAGATAGGGAGACCCCATATCTCCCTGTATATTTATCATTTACATGGAAGCTCTCTCAAAACTTCTTTATCATGCTGAAATAAATGGTAAAATTACATGGATTAAGGTTACGAAAGATTGTCCTTCTGTGTCTCATCTTTTATTTGTTGATGAGTCCTTCTTATTTACTTCTGCTAGCATAGTTCAAGCCAGAAATCCCCTTGATGTGTTGAAATTTTTTAGTGATTCCTCAGGACATGTTATAAATTATCAAAAATCAGGTGTCTATTGTAGCAAAAAAATGGAAAATAAACATTGTAAATTGTTAGCCAGAATCCTTAGAGTAGGTAAAATAACAAAAAATCATACTTATTTAGGTACTCCTTTATTTATTTTTAATAGATCAAAGAGTTTTAATTACCAGAATATGCTTGATAAAGTTTATAATAGAATTCAAGGGTGGAAGGCTAAATTTTTATCTCAAGCAGGTAGAGCAACCCTTATTAGCTCTGTTACTAAGCTATGCCTATGTATCAAATGATGTCTTTTCTCATTCCTAAAAAAACTTTAGACAAACTTGATGCTCTGCAAAGAGATTTTTGGTGGCAAAAAAAACAAGTGCAATAGAGGTATTTACCTAAAGGCTTGGAATTCCATGTGCATTAGTAAAGCTAATGGTGATTTGGGTATTAAAAACCCTTATAAATTCAATTTGGATTTGTTAACCAGGCTCGCCTGGCGTCTTCTAGAAAATCCAGATAAGTTATGGAGCATTATTCTTAAAACATAAGTATTTTCCTAAAACAAAACCTCTCTTTTATAAAAAGAAGAAAACAAAGTCCTGGGTTTGGACTAGTATATGTAAAAGTCTTGATATAATTAGGGAAACCACTGTTGAGAGTTAGGAAATGGCAGAAATATCGAAATTTGGAATGATAGATGGTTACCCAATGGAAAGTGTCCAAATCCTAGAAACAACAACAATTTTTAAGTAGTTAACAAAGTCTATGAATTACTTGATGTTAGTGGAAACTGGAATCATAACTTGATAAACAACCTGTTTGAGGACAGTGATGTTAAGGAAATAAACTTGCTTGAGCCCCGCAAAAATATAGAAGTAAAGGATAAGAGAAGATGGATAGGTATTAGGGATGGTTCAGTTTCTGTTAAATCAGCTTACAACTATCTTTGCAACAAAAATCATAACAATCAGATTGTTGAATGGGTTGGTATATGGAAACTCCTAGAGTTAAGACTTTCCTCTGGAAAGTTCTTAGTGGTTGTTTCCCAGTCAGAGAGAGTCTAGGTAGATACACACTCATTGATATTATTTGTCTTTTATGTAATAATAAGAAAGTATAGATCATCTTTTTACTAATTGTATCTTCCCTGAAGATGTGTGGAGCGGTCTTTCCTTTACAAGTACTTACTATGCTGTTTCTAATTTGAATTTAAAGATTGGGTTTTAATCTGATTAAAGAATTCAGTTAATAGGGAGAAGATTGCTCATACTTTATACAGGGCCGTCTCTACCGTTTTTGAGGCTCTTGGCGAACTTTCAAAAGTGGGTCTTTTTTTCTTCTAAAGTACGCGCACATAAATGATTAAGGATTTATCGACGATTAATTATATAAAAAGGCACAATGCTACCTAACACCGTTGAGAAAAGAAAATACCGGCCGAAGGCCGCATACATTTTCTAGCATTTTTATCGTGCTTTTTGCCAAAAAAATAAATATCACAAAGATACTGCAAAATGTTTTAGAAAAAAAAAAATAGATAGAGTTCAGTGATTTACGATAATTTTGTAATCGCATTAGCAGATACTATGGACGAGAGGGTTGACAAAATAAAGAAAAATATACTTCCAATTGGTACAACCACAATGTTGTTAAGAAATACTATTTTGCATGAAGTCACTCATTTTTAAAGTTCTAATTGTCAACCTTTGTTGATCTAAACAGCCATATCATCAAAATTAATATCCGTCTAAATGCCACATATCATTAAAACATATGTTCGAACTTCATGTGACATAAGGTCCAAAGGAAGTTTCAAACACGAAAACTGAGTACTCGAGAACTTTGAATTTGGGCCCCTCAAAATTTAGGGCCTAGGGCGGTCGACCATCTCACCCTAGGCCTAAGACGGCCCTGATTTTATGGTATATCTGGAAATTCAGGTGCAGTGTGATCTTTGATTAAGTTAAAGCTAACCCTGTTGATCTGATCGAGTTTATAAGAAATGATCTACCATCTTATATAAATAACAAGTGTTATACTCATGTTAAAAATTCCAGCTCTAGAAGATGTGATGTTCCTCATCCTAGTTGTTGTCACGAAGTTTTTAATGATGAAAAGGACCAGCACTACATTTTCTTTGATGTTGCTTCCCAAAGTAAAACAAAGAAATTTGCTTATGGAATTGTTAAAACTAATAACATTGGTCATATTATGGACATTGCAGGAGAAACATGTTGGTGTTCAAACTCAGAGAAAGCCGAGTCCAGAGCATGCAGAAAAGCAGTCAGATGGATGCAAAAATACAATGATGAACGAATAGTTTTCCTTTATGACAATCAGAATGTAATCAATAGTATGAGGAAGAAGGATGATTTTGTCGTTGGGTGGAGATCTAGAGCTACTCTAAATCAAGCTTTGAGTTTCAACCGATTTCTTGCTAATTCTTCTTTCTTTTATATCAAAAATACTTGTAATAGGTATGCGGATAAATTAGCTAAGATTTTAATAAGACACGGGTTTTAGTTTAAATTCTAGATATTGGGATAAGTCTAGATAGATCAATTGTTTTTTAAGCTATGTAATCAAAACATTGTATTCTCGGCTGATTAGTTCGCAATATATTTCCTTTTATCAAAAAAAAAAAAAAGAAGAAAAGAAGAAGAAGAAAAAAGAACATAAGAGAAAATCAAGTGCACATCTTTCGAAAGCAAAAGTCGCAGCAATATTTATAAAACGTTATTACTTATTTAATTGTGTCTTCCCTTCTTAGTCTTCTTGCCGCTTTCAAGTCTTTTTCGTGCAGCTTCAAACTCTTCTTCAGAGGGTTCAGCAGATTCAGATTCTGACTTGCTTCCGCTATACCTTGACACCATGGACGAGAACATAGAATCAAACTGTTCTTTCCTTTGGCTCCTCCGCTGAGTAATCACCGCAAGAAGATTCTCCGATTCTGCCTTTGGAAGTTTGTTAGATCTGAATCAACAGATTTCAATGTGAAGTTAGATGTCATAATAATATGAAAACAATCCCCACATGATAATTGCACAAAAGATAGCTTACTTCTTTTTACGTTCTGTCGGAGGTTTCATTTCATCAACTTGTTTCACCCAACGCTTGTAGGCTTTAGTTTCCTTGAGTTCATCTGTACCGAAATGAGAAGACTGTTTAACTCAAATCTGAAATATGCCAAACTAAATGAACACTACGCCCCCTGAATTTAGAGAAAACTAGTTCAATGGCACTTGAATATTATGTCCTTGATAATAATTGAGAAACATTAAAGAAAGTCCCTTCTAAAATATCTGTGTGAATTCTTGAATACAGCTCATTCATATACTAAATGATCAAAATTACTGAATAGGTAGTAATGGCTACTTACCAGCAGCTATTGCCTCGTTAAGGATATCTCTAAAACGGTGTGAATCCAGCTTAGGATCTGAACAGAGCATTGAACAGAAAACCCTAACCAAAAGGGGATGCTCTAGTCAGTAACAAGACATTCTTTAGCAAAAGCTCATGACAGAATCACTCAGACTCATATACCTGTTCATGTTACCCTTGTGCTTCTGATATAGTTCCTTCAAATCCTTAATTTCTGATTCAGATCCTCTATAGTTGGCCTCAAACTCCTCAATATCAGCTTCAGTCACCTGCAAGAACCAAAACATACATAAGCCTTAAAGATAACAAGGGTGAAAAAGAATATTGATTAACAGTGGAGCTTCTGGCTACAAAAATGGTAAAACCTTTTTGAACACTGTTCTGAAATACTCTTGCATGTTTTGAGCAACATCACCAGCAAAATCCTGTTAAAATCAAAGCAAAATGAGAAAAGAAGACAGATATGCCTCTTGATCAATCAACTTAGTAGTTTCAAAGCAAAAAAGAACTGGTTGAATAAACTAAGCAGTCACTCACAGCATCATCAACACAACCAGTCTCATCATACAGTGCCCTTTTCTCCTCATCTCCAATAATTGAGATCACCTTTTGCAGTTGCTGAAATTTCTCTTTTGCTCCCTGTTTACAAAAGACACGAAAACATAAATGTAAGAATATGAGTTAATCCACGAGACACTAAGAATCATAAAAAGAGTTAAACCTTGTTACCTCGTCATCAGGGTTCTTATCTGGATGAAGGCGCAATGCCAACTTATAGTATGCCTTCTTTATCTCTTGTTGAGATGCCGTCTTCTCTACACCAAGAATCTATATAGGCATTGGGTCATACTAATTAGTAGTTCTGCATTGCCGTGTTAAAAAATAAAACTGTACATGAAATGAAGTAAGACACCAAGACTGGTGCAAGAAATTCAATCACACTTTGTTTCCAAGAACCTTCCTGTGAGTAAACTTGTATAAAGAGTTAAAGACATCTCAAGCTCATGAAAGGTTTTCTAATATCAACCAATTTGTTTACGTGTCTTGGCTTTAGGCCGTTTTTCATTTTTCCTATTATATAAAACACTAGCTTATCTAAACTCAATATAATACTTACACATTATAGAATTTTTTTTTTTAAACCCAACTACAAGACATTATTCCTTAAAATTCATACAAAATGAGGAAGCATAATAAGGTACAGATTACCATAATATGCCATCAACACAAAGAAATCTTAATTTCTATGAAGACAAAGTTCACTGCAGCGAGTCAACAGACCAGACCCTAGGTTAGGACATTAATAGGCTAATCCTTCCAAGGATGCCTAAGTCTGGTTGAAGTTTAAGAATCTCTATCCAGACAGCAAACCTTGATTTGGTTCCTAGGTATAGCAGGCTTTTCATATAAGCACTCAACAAGTTCCCCATATTATATTATATAAACGCTCATTTCAGACTCAATCAATGAGTGGGACATTTAACGTTAGAACCCTGACTTCAATACTTAAACCCTACATCATCTCCGCAACAAAGTGTACAAAAATTTCAAAGCCCGTCATGATTCCGAAAATTCTAGATCAGGGTTTTGGCCTTTTGGGTTTGTACCGTAAGAAAATAAACCAAAACTGAACAAGATAAAAGACAGAATAATAATTCGCAAATGAATTTTAAAATACGCATGCTATCAAATTACCTGAACCTAGAGAAAGAATCCAAAACAAAATCAGAAAAATAATTAGGGTTTCATAAAATGGAATACTTCAAAAGCGCCGGTTCACATCAAATTTATCAAAATAATAAGTAATATATGAAAACAAATTTATCGAAATAATAAGTAATATATGCAAAAAATGAAATATTTAGATCACCTCGTACAAGCTTTTGTCTTTAGACGAAGAAGATTGGCTGATATCTTCTTGAATCTCATCTTCTGATTCTTCAGAAACCCTAGTTTTCTTCTTTCTACCCATTTCAGTCGATTGAGAGAGAGTGTGCGATAGAGAACAGAGAACTCTTTTTTACCCTAGAAAAATAAATAAGGTCTTAGAATTATTCGCAACAAGGCGTGTAATTTATAAAATATAATAAAATTTCCCGCCATTTCTTTCCCCCAGTTATCCCGAAATTTCATTTCCCGCCATGACAAAAAGTGATTTTCGTCCTAAAATGCCGCTGTTGGGCTGCACAAAACCGTACCTAGATATTTGCTTCATTTTTTTTTTCTTTTTTTTTAAAGGAAAAGAGGATTTTTTTTTATTACGTAGATAAGATTTTTTTCAAAAACTAAGAAGTGACTAGAGTCTCGGTTACATCTGAAATAGAACCATCTAAATATTTGGACATTCATCTCCGTGATATTAGATTTATCTACTAGAAATGGTCTTTTAATACAAAAAGAAGGATTGGCCTCCCGATCAATAAAAGCAGTAAAATGTTTTGTCTTGTTGGCAAGAGTGTATGCCGCTTCATTTCCGGTTCTAAGAACAAAATAAAAGCCTAGGAAATTGCTACAAAAAGAGGTCTTGCGCTTAGCTTCGTCCAAGATCACTTTGTTGGTCCAGGAGATGTCTATTGTCTGACATCTAGATACTTGATTAAAATTTCGCAGTCCCCTTCAATGCTAAAATATGTTATATGCTTTTCCTCCGCCCAGGTCACTGCTTGCAAGAGCCCTAAAGCTTTTGCCTCTTGTGGGTCAGCACAAATTGTTGGTCCTGCTCTTACTCATGTGAAGGTACATGCATCATTTCTTAGTATTACAGCAAAAGTAGGAGGAGTAGTTTCTGATACCCAAGAAGCATCAACATTTATTTTATTGGTGTGTTTATCTCGTGGGTTTGAGGGTACATTCTTGTATGATTCTTTTTCATGTTCTTGTTGCTGGGAGGTCTATCTTTCCTTGTCTAGAATTCTATATGCCGTTGTATCTCCTTAGATAAGCTCTGTGGAGACTGGGAAGTTCTTTGGAAGGTTTTTTTTTGCATCTAGCCTTCCAGATAAACCACATCTTAGTAGCCACTGGTTCTAAGGATATTACTGAATTAGGATTTTGAAACCAATCTTTACCTATGTCAGTTGTTTTGGTTGAAGTGTCGAAGTAGATATGAACTGGTGTTGATGGTGGATTTTCAACAAAGGACAAAAATGCAAAATCATGATGCATGTTTTTGACACGGCTTTCAGGCATGCGACGATTCATATTTTACGAAGCCATGATGAATATGTTTTCGAAAGCCGCACTAGCTGAGCGATTCGATCCCTGGCATTTCATCGTGCCCTCTATGTAGAATAACATAATTGGGTAGTTCTTCGTAGATTGAGAGCTTAACGCCTTCAGGACGTCGGTGACACTCACTGTTCCCTGACTACATGAGAGAGACCCCCCTTTATATAGAAGAACGATTAGGCGGTTCTCCGTAGATTGAGAACATTAACGCCTTCAGGACATCGGTGACACTCATTGTTCCCTGACTATGTGAAGAGACCGTGTATAGACTCAGGCGGTTCTCCGTGGATTGAGAGCATTAACGCCTTCAGGTCGTAAACAACACCCGTGACTCCCTGACTATGCACCAATCAGAATGGATGTAACGCCTTAACTGGCTAACATCCCTTCTGCAGTAGATTAATTCTGCCATGACATTCACCACTGAATTCCCAGAATGATTTATTTTTTGCTCCTATTTCATGGTCGAATACACGGTCTGCCATAAAATGGCAATAAACAATTGCTCTGATTCCATGATCGAATCCACGGATTGATCTCATGGAATGGCAATAAACAACTATATTATCTCATTACTCCGATTTCATGATCAAATCCACGGCTGATCTCATGGAATGGTAATAGGCAATTTTATTATTCTGATTCTATGGTCGAATTCACGGTCCCATGGAATGGTAATGCTTGTTTTATTATTCCGAATTCATGGTCGAATCCACGACTGATCCTACGAATTGATAATAAATAACTACTCACTTTTATTACTCAGTTTCATGGATTATTCTCCACTGAATTTCATAAACTAATAATAAATACTCAACAACCGGGCATCTGGACCATCACTGAGTAAGCCCCACAAAAATGGTGCAAGTGTACTCGACAATGATGCACGACTGAGCACCCGGATGCACAAACGAGCATTCAAAAAATATGGACAGATGAGGAGTCCTACGCAAAACAGGAGAAAACAATAAACAATAATAAAATAATAAGAAGCGCCATGGGTCGGGCCCTAGCCGTGACCAGTCCCATGCCTCTTCCATTATTTTTTCCTATTTTGTTATTTTCATGAACTCATGAAAACTCCTTGATTTTAGCAACTTTCCTTGTTTGAGCAAAACTCATGAATTCTCCATAACTTCAAGGATTCATGAAAAATAATATTATAAAACAGGGAAAGGTGTGTGCGACCGAGCAGCCTAGCCGGTCGGCCATGCCCAAACCGTGGCCGGTCCCATACCTTACAATCCCTAGCCTTTTATAGTTATTATTTCCTAATTTCATGAAACTCCTCTGTTTTAACAAAACTCATGGATTTTCCATAATATCACGGTTTCATGAAAAATAATAATATAAAATTAGGAAAAGTGTTATGGGACCGGGCAACGTAACCGGACGGTCATGCCCTAGCCGTGGCCGGTCCCACACCTTGCAATCCCTAGTCTGTTATAATTATTATTTTCCTCAATTCATGAAGCTCCTTGGTTTGAGCAAAAATCATGATTCCATCATAATTTCTCAAATTTTGCTCGAATCATAAAAAACTAAAAGCCAACATGGTCACACGACCGGCAAGCCTATCACGGTAATTTTAAATGTTAAAATACTCTTATTTTAATATTTACAAAATATTGATCAATTGAGCGTACATGCTCATTCTAACAAAAATCAAGAATTTCAGTCAAGATGAAACTCTTTTGAAAATTCACAATGTTGCTCGAACGCACATCAGAAAAATACTAAAACTCTCAGTACGGAAACACAAACACCATGGTAACATGTGCATGCCTTCTTGACCGACCAGGGTCATCCCTAGGGCTTGCACAAAACCGGTCCCACACGTTTTCATAATTCTGACCTAATTTGCTCAATTGCTCACACTGGGCCCAAATTCTCTCCAACCAACCTGGGGATTGCTCAGACGACCAACAGCTGGTCCCGCGACCACCAAGAGCCGGTTTCATGCCCTCTTGGTCGGTCCCACACTTTTTCATAACTGGGTTTTATCACCTAATGCTGAATCGAGCAATATTTCAATAAATGATGAAACCGGCATTTAATCATCATTCTTTCACCAAACCTCCAACTTAGGACCATGGTGCATGCTCACTCGAGCACTGGGCACCACATGAATTCCCATCATCCCCTGTGGTCGGTCCCTCTATCGCTCATGACCTATTTTCAGCAATTTATCAATTAACAGATAATTGATCTGAAATTAGGGTTTCGAATAAATGTTCCACGAATCATCATTCGGAGCAAGATTCAAACACTAATGAATTTATGTTGATTCAGCAACCAACATCTGAATTAATAATTTGGTAATCTGCCAATATTCTAATATTTTATTGGGACACGTCACCAATAAATAATTCGTCGAATTGAGCAATACTTGCTCAGTTGCTCAAATATTGATCCAGCTATCAATATTTAGTAATTTATCAGTAATTTGTCGAATTGAGCAATACTTGCTCAGTTGCTCGTCAAATTATCAACAATCAGTATTTTGTTGGATTGAGCAATACTTGCTCAGTCGCTCGTCAAATTCTCAATATTCAATAATTCGCTGAATTGAGCAATACTTGCTTAGTCGCTCAAATACTGGTCAGTAATTCATCACTGAATCTACAATATTGACATCATTTCAGATAACTACATGTTTGATCCATGAATCGCTGAGCATTCATCACTCATGCTGGATTCAACAAAACCTAGACTCAATGTCTAAACAGTCAACAACTGACTAATTCATACACGTCTGTCACTCAGACTCCACGATTCGTGAGACATCAATCACATGAAATTGGGGGATATCAATTAGGGTTTTGGTCTGGCGGCCTACAACACGTGGATTCATCCACAACGAGAAATGTGAATTAGTCGTGTCAACAGTTGAAGGAGTTAGTAAAGTATTGGGTGAATGATCAACCAAGTCTCCGCACAATCTGGAACTGGTTTCACCACGATCTCCCACTTTCCCACTCTTTCACTCAAGAAACCATCACACTTACAGGGATCAAGGTGTTCACCAATCTGAAAATATAAATAAGTCTCTAAATCCATGATTGAAGACAACGAATGATCACGAGCTATCAACAATTGTCTACACAGAATTTCTCGAGAAACTACTCTCAAGAATTCATCAATCTATCAGAACTTATTCGAACTCATCAGTTCACCAAAATTGCAGAAACCTTCAACACATCCACAATCCTTGATCATCACTGATCCCACACAATTCTCAGCTTCCCTCCTACAGATTAACCCATCTCCCTCTTTTGCAACCGAATTGACTCCGGAACGTCCATTGACTTGGTTTAGGCCGGAGTCCTATAGATTGATCTCTCGAATCTAATCACTCCCTTTGCAGTGCATCTGTGTGAGGTTAAGAAGTTTACTCGGTTGAGGAGTCTCGACAACACGCTCGTCTCTTCATTTCCCTAAAAAACCATCGACTCGTTTGTCCCCATCTACAGATTGGCGACCACAATGGGAGATTAATCTATCGGTTGCAATCTCACATTTTCACAAAATGGCTGGTCTTAGGTCTGGGACAGTTACAAACGCGAACGATGCTAGCACTAACAACAATAACAATGAGGGTATCCCGGAAACCATCCCCACCTCCAACACCGACGGTGGTGATGTCACTCCTCCTCACAACAACTTGGAAAACGATCCTCTCTTTGGAAGACATCCTGAAGAAGTCAGAGGGAATCCACCCACCATGGCTGACCTCATCAAAGTGCAAGTGACTCTTGCCAAGAATCAAACTGACATGGCTGCAACACAAAAGGTGATGTTCGGTTTTCTCAAAACTCGCACTGACAAGATGTCTGAAAAACCTCAATAAAAGGGAAAAGGTAAAAAACCTCCTTCAACTGACGATCCAGAAGTAATTCCAATTAATACAGTCGACGATGATGAAGCCCAGAAGGCTGCTGAGAAAATGTCGTCAGGAAAGCCTGCCAATTTCATCACTCGTGAAGAGCTGGAGCATTTCATGGAGAATCGTGGGAGAAACATTACTCCCATCGTCCACCGTCATTAACCTCCATACTCGGCTGCTACACAAAGGATTCCTCTCCCAAAGGGTTATACTTCTCCAACATTCACTTTGTACATGGAACTGGGAATGCCCGAGAACATGTTTCTCGATTCTTAGAAGCGCTAGAGGAGCATGAACATAATCATGTTGTCCGGGTGAAGGAATTCTCAAAATCTCTGACAGGCCGGGCATTAACCTGGTACAACAACATCGCACCAGGAAGCATCGTTAATTGGGGAGCAATGGTTAACGCTTTCTACAGGAAATACTTCTTCGTCTCTGAGAAAATTACTCTTTCTAACTCAGGAAGGATGGCACAAAAGAATGCTGAAAATCCCAATGACTATGTAAAGAGGTTCAGAATCCAGGATTTGGATTGCCATGATCCCAACGTTACTGAAAAATAACTGGTGGATTTGTGTATCAACAGGATGATCCCAGTCTACAGAGCTTTGCTGGAAAATCTCCATTTTTAGACCTTCTCAAAACTTCATGATGCGGCCAAGCGATCAGCAACTACTGCTCCCGCCTTGTTAGAAAGAACGAAAACTGTCAAAGTAGAGGAATGGAAAGACACTCGAAGCAGCATTTCCAGGCGTTTAATCAATAAATAGTACAATGTCGAAACTTCCATGAATGTTGCTGAAGGGAGCCAGAGAAAGGCTGACGCACAGCAACATAAGAATGCTCCTCCGGCATCCCATCCCCCAAAAGCGCCAATGAAGGACAATCAATCCAGGAATACACAACCACCGGTTCAACATCAACATAATGATCAGGATGCACCTGACTTCCCCTTTTATATTGAAGAAGTGATCGAATTATTGGAAGTCTGGATTCAAGATGGTGCAATCCAACTACCACCTATTAAGAATGAACCAATTGAGGAATAAATGGAGAATCCGCGCTACTGCCATTTCCATAGGTATGTCAGTCATCCAACAAGTGATTGCAGAACCTTGAAGCGCATATTCAAAGAGAAGGTTGATTTAGGGGAATTGAGGACTGAAGGGGTGGACAAAAATCCTCTCCCAATCAGAACATTTACACTATCCGAGCAGCCATTCAAAGAGGCAGTTCAATCCTTGACTGAGCACGTATGTGAATTGTTGTACTTGTCAAAATCTCAAAGAGATGACATGTTTGTTGCACTGAACCACATCGTGTCAGGAAAACGATTAGCAATTCAAGAGGCACTCCTTGAACCTCCGGCCACTGACAAAGAGATGTATGATTGGGGACTGCTCACCACGGTACATCTCAAGGGAAATGAGTTCAGAAGAGTGCTAATTGATGTTGGCACATCTATCAACATCATTTCTCTGAAGACTCTCAGGGCTGCGAGTATCACTCGCCAAGAAGCAACTGACGCTCCTATTTCAGTCAGAGATCATGAAGGAGTCTCCAGAGAAGCATACAGTTTTATCATCCTTAAGATAAAAATCGGCTCGACTTGGGATGAAACCGAATTCCACATCATCAGAGAAGATCCTGGATATGATATGGTTCTCGGACGGACATGGATCCATGCCGGCCAAATGAATCCAACATCCTCAATCGTACGCTCACCTACTGATGAAAGCTCTGATTCAGAAGAAGCGGAAGACATTCCAGCATTCGAGCATCTGGAAGCGGTCAAGGCTTTGATGGAACTGACACAGAAACCTGGAGAAAATACACATTTTTTCATCAAACGGTTCCGTACTCAGGCAAGTCTGACTTCCCTTCATGCACCTATACTACCAATGTTTAATCATATTGCCCTGGTACGGGGACTTCTTCCCACTGACAACTTAGCCATCGCAAAGTGCTATGAGTAGATAGCCTCACCGCGGAGATATTACACCAAATGGTTGAATATAGAGCTTCTTCAAACTGAGCATTCTGTCAAAAAGTTTATCGCTGAAGACATGGCTAAGCATGACAGGCAGTATTCCGAATAATCCCCTTTTCACGAGTGTCCATATGTACCACAACCGTGGAACTCCCCTACTCTAATTCAAGGAATCCCGAATCAGCAGAAGATATTCAAGGCACGGAAACCAAGTCTAACAAATTCAAGGAAGGAGATTTAGTTCTTAAGGCAACTAAGCGTGATCTCCATTATGCAAGGAGCTTCAATTGGGAAGGATCTTTCATGGTCGCAAGATCCATAACTGGAGGCTACTACAATCTAATCAAAAAAGATGGCAGGGCCATACCAGTGATTCACGAAAATTGTCTCAGGGCTTTTGATGTTTGAGGTACTCGGCAATTCAGACGTCCCCTGCTCATGATGCAGAAATATCTGATTGGTTTTTAGGATTTTCTTTCACATGTATTTTCAATTCCTCTAAAATGTTTGCAATACTTGCATTCAGTATTTGAATTTAGAAATTTATCAAAATTCAGTTCATTTTACTTAAAGAAAATCTCTATCAAATCCAAAAGAAAATCCTCAATCATTTACCAATCCAAAACCAATTAAGAAATCAAAACCGAAGTAAAACCTCACATCTCTTAGAAGTTCAAAGTTCAAGGCATCATAGAAAGAAAACTAAAGAAAGTCAGCAAAATAAGATTTCTGTTTTTCTGTATCCTCCAAGACTTGCAAAGTTGATCTCTCTGACTCTAGCTTCCTGGTCAACTCAGCAACTTTAGCCATTTTCTTCATCACGGTCACTGGTGAAAGGTGCGTTGCCTTCTAATTCTTCCTTGATAGCATCAACCTTTTGACGAAGCCACTTCAGGTTGAAGCCGAGTTCTTCAGCATTCTTCAAGTTGTACTCCCAATCAAAGAGTACATCTCGAGTAACGGTATTTCTTCAGCATTTTTCAAGTTGTACTCCCAATCAAAGAGTACAAATATCATCTATAACACGCAATATGTTTTCTACTTGCCTTGTCAAGAAATAGCTATGCTCCGGATCTTTCGTAACGACGATATGTCCATACATCTTCCACAACTTCTCATACATAGCAGCATATCCCATGGGAACAATAAACTCACCAACTAGAATATGATATGGGAGTGTCTCACCAAATGGAGAAGCGAAAGAAATCCCTGCATTGGGATATTCATGCACTATTATCCGGTTCTCAGGCACTGGAGCAGCGTCAGCAACCATAGGGACAACTTCAGTCAGAGCATCTTCTTCCATCCTCGATTCGGGTTCCATCATCTCGGGCGCAAATGGAGTTGCAGTCACCTCCACGACATAAACAACAAGTGTTTTATGACCTTGAGGTGCAGGGATGGAGGTCTCATTACCAACGGCTCCAGGGTCGCTCAAGTCATCATTATTGGATCCATTATTCTCAACTTCGGCATTTAGTACCTAATACAAGACTACATGGGATTGGAATGATTCAAGCATGGAAACCCAATACATCCATAAAATCCAGCATGTAGGCGAGCTAAAATCATCTAATTTCTTTACTATGCATCCAAGACATGAGAAAATAGTGTAGAAACCATGAAACACGTTTTTCAAACAAGCTCATCTGAAGAGATTCTACACGGCCCTGTATTAAATGATGAACTGGGAGAAATTAGTAAGGAATCTAAGATTGAGTCATATACCATTCTCTTCGTATGGATGTTCTCTACAACATATAAAAATTTCATAACAATCGGATGAACTAGCAAGGATATGTGGCCAAAACATTGGGCAACATGCAATCTGAAAAAGTTCAGAAAGTCTCCTGGAAGTTTACTGTTTCGCCTTTTTCAGTCCCTAAACATGCTCAAAAATCAAAAAGCTTCTTTAAAAAAAAGCTTGGAAATTTTCTGGTCTTGAAGATACATATGCGGATTGCGAAAATTCGACTCCGAACGAAGATTCTATGGTGTTTTTATTAAAAGGCTGAAATCTGAAATTTTCTGGCGACATATTTCAACAAAATTACTCGTATACTCACATGGATTCTCATTCATTCATTCACAAATCAGCAATTTCATTCCTCTATGAAGAAATTACAGGAGATATACTTACTAGGGGAGTCTCTAAATCATTTGAAGGTTCGACAACGCCGATCTCTCCATTGGCAACTCCGCTATAACCATTCGGTTAAGGATTTCGGGGATCCTCCATATTCCCATGTTCCAAAGAAGAATGTGCTTCATCAACATGCTGCTTATCTGCAATGATTTCCTCATGGATACATCGACAACAATTATCATTAATTCATTTAAAGGCATATTACGATGATTGACACAAAGAAAGATACTTACTTCGACTTCCTCGTCAATTCTGGATCCCTGAATCGTTTGACCGGGAGAAAAACGAAGACCGTCAATAACCGATGGAGAAAAATTCTGAAACGAATTAACAATATTCTTTCAAGATCCTAATCACTTGGACGAGAAAGCCGCAACAATAAGGAAAAGCGCTAACAACTCACCAAAGAAGCGGCAGGGGACTGCACATCATTCGGTATCATCCTATGAGATGTCTTGCTCCTACCTTCTCCGTCTTGGGGACTTTCTTGAAGGTCTAAGAAGTCTACACGGATTCTAGATCTCACAACACGACCATCCTACACAGAATTAACAAGTGATTAAAGTGCAACTATCACATTCTTTGCCAAAATCATGAGAAAGCTTACATGTGCGCATTCTGGAGACGTCTCCCTCTTGTCACCACGAGAAAGGTATTTAAACCTTGGTCGAGCATAAATCAAGTCAAGGGAAGGAAAATCTTGTGCTGGAGATTTAACATCCATCACAAAAGCATACAAATGCTCAAGCTGTTGACGCCAGAAGTCTATGTAACCCGAAGTCACAAAATTAGCACGATCAGAGCATGGGAATAAATACTCATTTCCCTCCACATGGGTCCAATCTAAATTAGCCTTCAGATACTCAACTGATGGTTTGTTCATTCGGTGACCTGGGACACACTGGTCGACTCCCATTTGCCGAGCTTCCCTGTCGATGTTATATTATTTTACTCGGAGTTCTCCATGCATTACTGATACTAGGTGGCCATGAGTGCAAATCAATATGAAATATCTCTCTCCGTCATTCAAATCAGTGCCAGTCTTCAACGTGACATTTTCCTCAGCAATATTAAAAGTGATCAATTGCGATAAGAGATCAGGGACCAACACCCAGGGGTGAAAGTTGAACTCGGATTCAATGTCCAAAATGTCAGTAATACATATATTGTATTGCGGCTGCTTTGTGGACCACCGCATGATCCTGGTGTTGTCTTTCTCAAGGAAAGTATGGCGAGTGTCGATATTGGGTACTTGCAAGACACTACGGGAATTGGAGTATATTTCTCAAGATGCTCCCACATCAAATCTTGGAGGAACATAGTATTAACATATGTTTCGATTTTCATGAAACCATTGGAAACGCTGGAGTCTATAAACAAAGAGTCTAAATTGGAAAACAGTGAACCCAAAAATAGATTACCAATTGGAAGTTTCTCACCTTTAGCCATCTTTATGGCGAATGGAATCACAAACGGCTTCAACATATGTCCAGTATCTTCAAGAACATCACTAGAGAGCCACAAGCATAAGAAAGCAGCAATGGACAAGGCGCCATCAACGGGTTCTTCAAGGGCTCTATCCCTCGGCCACCAGTATCTCAACCATTGAGCATAAAAAATTTGGGAGACTCGTTGAATTCATGCATTTTAGCTTCCAAAGTGCCAGATATCAACTTCTCTTGTGCTGAGAGTTCTTCAGGGAAATTTCCAGTGACTGGAAGATGCAACAAAGCAACCACATATTCTAAAGTAACAGTGAACTCTCCCCATATGCATATAAAGGTGTGAGTAGGGATGCACCAACGAGCAAGTGAAGCCACGATACCTGGTATGTCATGATTAAATCCCCAGCGGCTTGAATGGCTCGTGTTACTTGTGCACAATCCAGCATAGTCCTGACACGGCTGTAACCCAGCATATGTCTTGCCTATCCAGAGAAGTGTGCCAACAGTTTTCGGGAAATCTTGAGTTCCACATGAGAAGCCAAATAATGTTTCCCTTCCAAACGGAATCGAGTTATTGCTGAAGGAGAAACCAACTTGTTCTGAGCAGTGGTCCTGGGATTTATAAGCAACCGAAACGAGCAACCTAAAGGACGCTTTTCAGGCCTGTACAAATACTCAAAGAATATGTCTTTGATGCTTGGGATGTTTTTGGGTTTGGGAATCTCCTCCTTCCCCTGAGAAGTCCCAGAATCGCCGTTTTTGGAGCAATCGTCATCTATGGAAGACGCATCTGTAGAAACATCCTCTCTGGAAGTGTGTCCTCTAGAAACGTCACTTTCAGCACCATCATGAGATCGATTCATCTCTGCAAAGTTTCTGCGACATTCCACACGAATTGCATCAACACAATGGAATCAAAGTAATCAAACAATCACGATGCTCACATCAGCGTCTGCAAAAATGGTAATCCTAAACTCTTACCTATTTACGGTTTCACGAACTTAATGATAACAACGTAAAACCCCGAAAACTTGTTTACTCTTTCAAACCTACAAAAATGAGCGCAAACTTATCATTCAAGAGTCAACACTGACTTTTCATGAAACTATGAACAGTTCATATAAACTCTTTATGTGAAAGTTTCATGGTTTTATACTGCAAACACACACCATAAAATCATGAAACATAATTGTTTATCTCTAACAATTACCCCAAACTTGCTATTTGATTTTGTTTCATCAAAAGCAAAAAACAAAAACTCACGTGCGCATAAAAAATTTTTTTTACGTGGGTTGATTTCTTGCTCAGTCGAGCATTCGTCTATGGCGGAGGTCTTTTTTATTTTTGCAAAGGTCCACATATTCCAAATAAAATTTTGAAAGTTCATAAAAAAAATTTTATCATGAACTCCAGGTCTTTTCAAAAATTCCTTCAACCCTGAGGATCATTATTTATTACTTTTATTACGAACAAACCTACGTTCCTCAAAATATTTGCAAAGTTCATGCTTTGAAAATAAATTTGGGTTTTCATGAAACCTAATAAACAAAAACTTTTTTACGGCAACTAGACCATGTCTATGCAAAATTTTATGTATCTCTTCCATATTAGGGATTTTTTGCTCGTTTCTTAAACTAACGAACGAACGGGCGCATATATACGTTTTCTAAAATTCTTCATAAATCCTACGCATGCATGCAACCATGGGATTTTTTGTTTTATGAACAACTCATGAATCATGAAACATACAACAAAAAAATAAAAATAAAAACGCGCAAACTTACCTGTCGGCGCCGGAACTTGGCCGGAATACGGTCGGCGCTGGAATTCCGGCAACTTTTCTTCCTCCCCTGCTGCACGCGTGAAGATAATGAAGGGATGAAGATGCTCGGTCGGTCAACAAAAAAAAAATTTAGGGTTACTTACCTTTTATACCAATTGTTATTTCCAAAACCTAAAACACATGGATTTCCTCTTTTGGGTTTGGGCCCACGAACGCTAAACCGACCAAAACTGGGCTTTTAACTAACCAAATCAGCAACACTTCACCTCTATGTGCTCACAAAATAACGCTCTATCATGCTATTAGGATCCTCACTCGAATGTTTGCCCGTATGTGACACCATTACTGCAAATCGAGGATTCTGAATATACCTTTGTAGACTGAGTTCAACCACTGATCTCATCGACTGAAAATCACCATTTAATGCATACTGCGAAACATGAATATCCCTCCCTAAGCAGGGGACTTAATGTTGATGGTGGATTTTCAACAAAGGACAAAACCGTAAAATCATGATGCATGTTTTTGACACGGCTTTCAGGCATGCGATGATTCATATTTTACGAAGCCGTGATGAATATGTTTTCGAAAAGCCTCACTAGCTGAGCGATTCGATCCCTGGCATTTCATCGTGCCCTCTATGTAGAATAATATAATTGGACGGTTCTCCGTAGATTGAGAGCTTAACGCCTTCAGGACGTCGGTGACACTCACTGTTCCCTGACTACAGGAGGGAGACCCCCCTTTACATAGAAGAACGATTAGGCGGTTCTCCGTAGATTGAGAACATTAACTCCTTAAGGACGTCGGTGAAACTCACTGTTCCCTGACTATGTGAAGAGACCGTGTATAAAATCAGGCGGTTCTCTGTAGATTGAGAGTATTAACGCCTTCAGGTCTTCAGGTCGTAAACAACACCCGTGACTCCCTGACTATGCATCATTCAGAATGGATGTAACGCCTTAACCGGCTAACATCCCTTCTGCAGTAGATTCATTCTGTCGTGATATTCACCACTGAATTCCCAGAATGATATATTTTTTTCTCCTATTTCATGGTCGAATCCACGACCCGATCCCATGGAATGGCAATAAACAATTGCTCCGATTCCATGATCGAATCCACGGCTTGATCTCATGTAATGGAAATAAACAACTATATTATCTCATTACTCCGATTTCATGATCAAATCCACGGCTGATCTCATGGAATGGTAATATGTAATTTTATTATTCCGATTCTATGGTCGGATTCACGATCCCGTGAAATGATAATGCTTGTTTTATTATTCCGAATTCATGGTCGAATCCACGGTTGATCCTAAGAATTGATAATAAATAACTACTTACTTTTATTACTCAGTTTCATGAATTATTCTCCACTGAATTTCATAAACTAATAATAAATACTCAACAACCGGGCATCTGGACCATCACTGAGTAAGCCCCACAAAAATGGTGCAAGTGTACTCGACAATGATGCATGACTGAGCACCCGGATGCATAAACGAGCATTCAAAAAATACGGACAGATGAGGAATCTTATGCAAAACAGGAGAAAACAATAAATAATAATAAAATAATAATAAGAGGTGTCATGGGCCGGGCCCACCAGCTGGCCAGCCGTGCCCTAGCCGTGGCCGGTCCCCTGCCTATTCCATTTTCCCTATTTTGTTATTTTCATGAACTCATGAAAACTCCTTGATTTTAGCAACTTTCCTTGTTTGAGCAAAACTCATGAATTCTCCGTAACTTCACGGATTCATGAAAAATAATATTATAAAACATGGAAAGGTGTACGGGACCTGGCAGCCTAGCCGACCGACCATGCCCAAGCCGTGCCCGGTCCCACACCTTACAATCCCTAGCCTTTTATAATTATTATTTCCCAATTTCATGAAACTCCCCCGTTTCAACAAAACTCATGGATACTCCATAATATCACGGTTTCATGAAAAATAATAATATAAAATTAGGGAAAGTGTTGTGGGACCGGGCAACGTAACTGGCCGGCCATGCCCTAGCTGTGGCCGGTCCCACACCTTGCAATCCCTAGTCTTTTATAATTATTATTTTCCTCAAAACTCCCTGGTTTGAGCAAAAATCATGATTTCGTCATAATTTCTCAAATTTTGCTCGAATCATGAAAAACTAAAAGCCAACATGGTCACACGACCGGCTAGCCTCTCACGGCAATTTTAAATGTTAAAATACTCTTATTTTAATATTTACAAAATATTGATCAATTGAGCATACATGCTCATTCCAACAAAAATCAAGAAATTCAGTTTAGATGAAACTCTTCTGAAAATTCACAATGTTGCTCGAACGCACATCAGAAAAATACTAAAACTCTCAGTACGGAAACAAGGACACCATGGTAACACGTGCATGCCTTCTTGACCGACCAGGGTCATCCCTAGGGCTTGCACAAAACCGGTCGCACACGTTTTCATAATTCTGACTTAATTTGCTCAATTGCTCACACTAGGCCCAAATTCTCTCCAACCAACCTGGGGATTGCTCAAACGACCAACAACTGGTCTCGTGACCACCAAAAGCCGATTTCATGCCCTCTTGATCGGTCCCACACTTTTTCATAACTGGGTTTTATCACCTAATGCTGAATCGAGCAATATTTCAATAAATGATGAAACCGACATTTAATCATCATTCTTTCACCAACCCTCCAACTGAGGACCCCGGTGCATGCTCACTCGAGCACTGGGCACCACATGAATGCCCATCATCCCATATGGTCGGTCCCTCTATCGCTCATGAGCTATTTTCAGCAATTCATCAATTAACAGATAATTGATCTGAAATTAGGGTTTCGAATAAATATTCCACGAATCATCATTCGGAGCAAGATTCAAACACTAATGAATTTATGTTGATTCAGCAACCAACATCTGAATTAATAATTTGGTAATCTGATAATATTTTAATATTTTATTGGGTTACGTCACCAATAAATAATTCGTCGAATTGAGCAATACTTGCTCAGTTGCTCAAATATTGATCCAGCTATCAATATTTAGTAATTTATCAGTAATTTGTCTAATTGAGGAATACTTGCTCAGTTGCTCGTCAAATTATCAACAATCAGTATTTTGTCGGATTGAGCAATACTTGCTCAGTCGCTCGTCAAATTCTCAATATTCAATAATTCTCCGAATTGAGCAATACTTGCTTAGTCGCTCAAATACTGGTCAGTAATTCATCACTGAATCTACAATATTGACATCATTTCAGAGAACTACATGTCCGATCCATGAATCGCTGAGCATTCATCACTAATGCTGGATTCAACAAAACCTAGACTCAATGTCTAAACAGTCAATAACTGACTAATTCATACACGTCTGTCACTCAGACTCCACGATTCGTGAGACATCAATCACGTCGAATTGGGGGATATCAATTAGGGTTTTGGTTTGGCGGCCTACAACACGTGGATTTATCCACAACAAGAAATTTGAGTAAGTCGTGTCAATGGTTGAAGGAGTTAGAATGATCAACCAAGTCTCCGCACAATCTGGAAACGGTTTCACCACGATCTCCCACTTTCCCACTCTTTCACTCAAGAAACTGTCACACTTACAGGGATCAAGGTGTTCACCACTCTGACAATATAAATAAGTCTCTGAATCCATGATTGAAGACAACGAATGATCACGAGCTATCAGCAATTGTCTACACAGAATTTCTCGAGAAACTACTCTCAGAAATTCATCAATCTATTAGAACTTATTCGAACTCATCAGTTCACCAAAATTGCAGAAACCTTCAACACATCCACAATCCTTGATCATCACTGATCCCACAAAATTCTCAGCTTCCCTCCTACAGATTAACCCATCTCCCTCTTTGCAACCGAATTGACTCTGGAACGGCCATTGACTTGGTTCAGGCAGGAGTCCTATAAATTGATCTCTCGAATCTAAGCACTCCCTTTGCAGTGCATCTGTGTGAGGTTAAACAGTTTGCTCGGTTGAGGAGTCTCGACAACACGCTCGTCTTTTCACTTCCCTAAAAACCAGCGACTCGTTTTCCCCCATCTACAACCGGGTTAGGTCCTAAACCCCAAACCTCTTTAGCATAATGATAGACGCATTTTTGTGTCTAAGTTGTCCTCAACTTTCTATATTAATAGTGCTCGATTTTGTATTTATTATGGTTTTTTATATCTTTATAAGTGTTTTTGGAGAAATATGCTTTAGATTTTGCGTGGAAATTGGCTCGAAAAGTTGATAAAGGCACCCCCAGAGGATAACTGCTAAATGAACCCTCATTTTGGATAAGGTGCACCCAGTTGATAAGGGACACCTTCTTTACTATTTACAACCACTTGTTATTCGCACCCCAGTTCAGGATAGGGGGCATCCCTTCTTCTTCGTTTGAAACAATTTTTGGCGGGAAAAAAATCAACTCCACCTGTGTACTTGTTGTTTTAATTTCTGTCGAGATTTTTGGGAGAGATTCTCGTGAGATTTGTTTGAAAATATCATGTTACACTTAAACGAGGAAGGTATGAGTCATATGTTCGAGAAAAGAAAGATATTTTTGATAATTTGAGAAAACAGAGAAGGTGGAGTATTCTCGGGTTTGTCTGAAGTTATGTGTGAAAGTTACGTGGGCATATATTCACTTAGAGATGTCAACGGGGCAAGCCAGGGTCAACCCGTCCCTAGCTTGACAATCCATGGACGAGTTAGGGTCAGCCCTAGCCCTAGTACTGTTCATGTACAAGCCCAAAACCCCAACCCTAGCCCTAGACGGGTTGGCTCTAACGGGTTGCGGGTTGGCTTGTTAAATGGGGTGGCTGAAACGTAAAATTACTTGAACGTATAAAAAATTCAGTGGGCATAGGTATTCGAACTCATCCCACCTTGGTTCATATTTGAAAACTATAACCACTCTTCGATTTCGTGGTTGTTGATTACCTTTGCTTATTATTTTATATATAATGGTATATTTATATTGGTCAATGCTTTACAAGACGCTAAGAAAGTACCCAGTACTCGGTAACCCTAAATCAAATGAAATTTGGATTGTGTTAAATCATTTAAGGAATATTTGAACTTTGATTTCTAGCACAAAACCCTAAAATCATCCTAAAATTCCTAAATTAGTAACTTAAAATTCTTAAATTAGTAACTCAAAGGAAATTGACGGGTTGGCGGGTAACCCGCGGGTTGACCCTAACCCGACTTTCTTTTACTAGGGCTAGATATGACAACCCTAACCCGGCTTGTTTAGACAATGGGCCAAGCCGAGCCGGGTTGAAACAAACCAAGCTAGGTCCAACCCGCGAGCCGGGTTAGAAAATGACAGCTTTATATTCACTGAACGAATTTGACTCAATCCTAGAGAGTTTTACACATGATTAGAGTATGTCAGCAACAATCATAAGCGTGTCGGAGTTAAAATATGGAAGAAAACCCGTAACTTGCATGGAGAATATTCTTGATTTATTGCCGAGATTATTTGGATTTATGAGGGTTTATTTTCGGTTCAAATAAGTATATATAGGCTTCTGGGATCATAAGAGAAGGTTATAGAGAGATAGGGATTAGAACAGAGAGCAACGAAGTAAGTAATCACGAGTTGAAGAGAGAAGTTTCTACTGCTGCAGAGAAGATGAACATGAAGAACATTAAGCTGTCAAGAACAATCCTTGTTTAGTGTCGTATATTTCAAGTTCTATAACAGTCCATTAATAACGCGTATCTTCATTTCGCAACACCTGATTCGTAAACAGCGAGTTTGTAACGCCTTATAATCGTTGCAAATTTGTTGCTTTTATTATTTTCTCTTTTTTCACCATGTAAGCACTTTTTGAGCAATAAAAAATATATTTTGAGAGTGTCTACAACATGATGAGCTAAACCCACCACTGGGGCGACGGAGGAAGCTGTTTTTCATCCGTGTGGTAATTTAATTAATTCTTTATTTAATTTTTACACCAATTTTAATTGAATTATGATTTCTATTAATTATTTGTGACCTTGTTTGATGGAGCATGTTTAGTCTTAGAGATTTTTGATGCGCCATACTTACAATCTACAAGTAATCTTTTATGGAACCTACCTTTGGAAAATAATTAGAGTTGATATTTCTTTTGTTTGAGCTATAATTCTCTAAGATTAATTTCTGAACCACATGAATATGAAGAACGGTGAAATCTCGATTCCCAGTATTCCTTCATTTTGTTACCATATTGTGTATAGATTTTCTTTATTTTTACTATATTCATTTATTAAATCCGAAATCAATCTCATCAAGTCTGAGTGAACGACAACCTTATTTACCACTGTATAAAATATCATCAATTTTTGGCGCCGCCGGCGTGGACTTGTTTTTAGGTTTTATTTTTGTTATGTTTTTTTTACGCATTTTGGTATTTCTGTTTGCTTTCACTTGAAACCGACCTAGAGAAAAAGTGCTGAAATAAAAAAGCAAAGCCAAAGAAGGAAAGAAAAGAGAGATCCGAAGGAATAAAGAAGAAGATTTTTGTATATAGTTATTTATTTTTATTGGATTTTATTTATTTATTTTAGATTTTATTTCTTTTTATTTTTAGATACTGTATTTAGGGTTTTATCTTTGTAATCTTTTATTTTTGGACACTTTTGAACTTTATTTTTAAAACTCTAGGGAAGGGTTAGTTTAAATATAAACTGCATAGGGAAGGATGACAATTACGATACTATCTCGGCCCCTCGGGTTCGTACACTGACATAGGAGTCGGTGGCCCGAGTAGACTTCAACGATTCATCCCCCGTCTGGAATGGGAGGTAAAAATTCTAAACACCAGCGAATTCCCTGTCAGCGGGTTTACTGGATGATTTTGTAATGCATATATGTTGAGGTATGAACATGGTTTCAATTTCTAGTAAAAGGCAAGGCCTGGCCAAATCAAGATAAGGACTTGGATTTCATCACCGTTTCCTTATTTCCCATCTTAGGAACACGTAACCTAAGCGAACTTAAGCCTTAAATTTTGACTAGAACGAGACCGATAAGGTAACGAGCCTAATAGGAAAGTCGTTTAAAAGACATATTGGTTGCTCTATTAAGCCTATCTCGAAGTTCATGATGATTATTGTAAGTTGAGCGAGCCATTCTGTAGCCCATGGAAACGTTACTGGTGAGGCGGCGGTGTTCAAGCTCTGTAGAGCTTCTCCTGTCTCTATTTAACTTACTTTAATTCAGATTGATTCCAAAGAGGTTTGCTGAAATTATAACGAATTTTCTTTCGGAAGAATAGAAGATGGTCTAGAAACAATCTAAGGGAGCCATCATGCTTTTTGTTTGCTAGAATTGATAGGCTTCTTTTGGTCAATTAGCCTTGTTTGTGCTTGTGTAGTATTCCCTTGCAGTTAGGATGTCGAACTGGTATTACAATATCCAATACAATGAATATCCAACTGAACAATATGGGCACTACTCTTTTTATGACCATAGTGTGAATAGTGGTTGGGAACGCCAACCTTTTGAAGGTTATGGGTCATACCATGGTGAGCCCAATTACTATCCACGCGCGCATCGGTCATACGAGCAAGAAGATTAAAGTACTGATTCTTTGTCTTTGGAGGATACAATCAAACTATTGAAAAGTACTCCTTTTTATGATCCTTTTGTTCCTGTTACTCCTTTAGAAGAGTCTCTTAAGGAGTTAGCTGATTCAAAACGCAAGTTAGCTGAGGTGAATAACGTAGTTATGGACGAAAAAACTGCAACAATGAGTGAACCTTCACTGGAAGATACCCTCAAACAGATAGCTGAGACGAACGAAATAATTACTCGAAGTAATCTGAATTTCCAACACAGTGTTTCCAGTTTCACCCTTGAAAATGAGGATAGTTACTATTCACCTAATCAAGATAATTAGGTTAGAATTTGAGACACTACTTTAGATGAAGTTCAACCATTTTCATGTTATTATAATGATGATTCTGATGAGGATAGTGTTGATGAAGAATCATGCATATGTAGGTATAGATCAGAAAATTGTTACTCCGGTTGAGATTCATAATCATAGTACTTGAAAACGCGGGGGTATAAAAACCACACCCAATATTTCGTTCGACAATCTGCATGGATTAAACTCCAATATAATTCGGAGAACACCAACTTAAAAGTGAGACTCAATTAAAAAACATATCAAAGAGCTTTATCTCTTTCTCAATACAATCAGTAAATCAACTAGATAGAAATATGTGAGACTGATTAATATGAGAACAACTCGGATGGTACCAAAAACCAATGTCCGAGTGTCAAATCAAATCTTATCCAACAAACAAGGTCGGATTTATCAAATATGATTGAACTACGCACAACCTGTGATATTTCGATTATATAAACAAATATAATGCGGAAAAAGAAATAACACAGACACCATAAATTTTGTTAACGAGGAAACCCTATAATGCAGAAAAACTACGGGACCTAGTCCATATTTGAACACCACACTGTATTAAGCCGCTACATACTATATCCCACTACAAATTAACTTCGGACTGGAATGTAGTTGAGACTTAACCAAGTCTCACATCGATTAAGGTACAGTCGCGTTCCTTACACCTCTTGAATCCCAGCAGGAATATGCGCACTTGATTCCCTTAGATGATCTCACCCACAACTAAGAGTTGCTACGACCCAAAGTCGAAGACTTATAAACAAATATGTCTCCCACAGATAAGTTTATTCTGGTTGTTGTTTCCATCTTTAGATAAATCAAGGCGAACAGGAAACTCAACTAATAATTCGGTCTTATACTCCCGAAGATCAACCTAGAAATATTAGTCACGACACAATAACCTAACTGATTAACAGAAGAAGTTATTGCGAAATCACAAGAGTCTGAGACGAAGAACTGTTGTGATTACTTTTTATATCTTGCCTATCAGAGATAAATCTCGAGAAAATCTTATAGAAGATTAAACTCAATACGATTGAAAAAGTAAGATCAAAATACGTAACTATAGAGAAAATAGTTAGATCTGGCTTCATGAATCCCAAATGTAGTTTTCAAGTCGTTAACTTATTAATGGTTTTGGAAAACCTAGGTTAAAGGAGAATTGACTCTGGTTTGAAACCAGGACACACGAGAGTGTCGGGATTGGGTTTCCCATATGCTAGAATTCTCCCTTATATAGTCTTGCAAATCAGGGTTGCTTACAATCAAAGCTAAGATAACTTAGTAACAAATCAATTGGTATTCACCGTTAGATGAACTCATGATTTAAGATTCAAGCTAAGTCTTCTTAGAAACTAAACAATCGATCTCCACTGTTAGATGGTATTATCTTGATACACACAAGAGAAATATACCTATATTTAGATATGGATGAACCGTACCTAAACGTGTAAAACCTTTTGGCTCAATAACAGTTAACCGAAGTTAGCCATATGAACACTTATAGTTTAACCACATTCATCATACATTTATAGTTCAAATATGATGATCAATCAATTATGACAGATAATCAAATGAATCTAAATGTGCTTCAAGAGAGTTGTTCAAATGTTGACTATCTCATATATATATATATATAAACCATTTGAAACATATTCGGTTTGATTTGTAATTGTACACAATACTTATACAAGAACCAATTCATGAACATAATGTCAGGGTTTGCAAAACAAGTTCACACTTAACGATTTTAGAACCTAACCACTGTTTTCGCAAACAGAGTACGCGAACCACAGTTCTGGACTTTGGCCTTGTCGTGCCGTTCACAAACAGAGTATGCGAACCACAGTTTTGGACTTAGCCTTGTCTAGTCGTTCGAAAACAACGTACGCGAACTACAGTTTTGGACCTTTCATAGGTAAACTCGTTCGCAAACAAGAGTTTCAGACCTGTACTAGAGCTACACAGTTAGGATACAAAGTGTACAACCTGTGTTATATCCAGACATTAGTAGTTCTAAACTCTTATTTAATCATTGAAACATCCTTAGAAGACAAAAACGGTAATCTTACAGATACCACTAGCTTCAAGTAATTTTCAAGTGATTAATTGATCAATACGAAACTTACCAAGTTAACATCAAATGATTGTCTCACACAAATCATGTAAGATGTTCAAGGTAATTTTCACATGATAATCTGGACTTAATATTTAGTTTCCAACAAATAAATTGTCTCCAACTAAACTCGTCAAGTAGATGATGAAGTTTAAGCTAAAGCTAAAAGCTTCCGACACGTATTTCGAAAAATATATAAACGAGATAAACTCGGCTCGAAATTTCAAATGTGTATAATGTAAAAGTCTATATAGCTATACAACTTAGTCTCTTTTAAAAGATAAAATAGAATAAAATTCTGAGTGATAGATAAGTTTTGGTCTCCATATACCTTTTGTTGATGAAGTTCCTCCAAGCTCTTCAGTAGATCTTCTTCTTCAATTGGTGAACGCCATGAAGTCTAAAACTCAACTACACACTTTTATCCTAATCCGAGACATAGATATAAGTAGACTAGAAATCAAGTATATAGTTTTGATCAACTAAACTTGACAAACAAGCTTGAGATAGAAACACTTGCGAGTTCGACCGAGCAGTGCTCTAACAGTCTCCCCCTTTGTAAATTTTAGTGAAAAAATTATCAATACATATGGATTACAAAATAAATAAACTGTCTAGCTTCTGATCCATCATGCTTGATTTTCTTGGCTCTTCAACTTCCTTGAATTCTTCGTTACTTCAAGTTCTCCATCGATTCTGAATGTGTTCAACTCAGCATCATTGTTGTTGAAGATCCATAGCAATAACAATATGAATATGTTTTCGTGTTGTAATTCAGTGTCATAGTATTATCATATAGAATCAAAGTCCAATCGCATCACAACTTTGAAATAATACTACGATGATATGTATCACTCCCCCTTAGTCAATACTTCCATCTTATAATGGGATCCACCCCCCCTTATATAATGATCCGTAAACCATGTGTATATAGTGTGAACTACCAAATAATTCTCCCCCTTTTTGTCAATATAAATTGGCAAAGGCACGAAAACTATGGGATCATAATGAATTCACATAAGATAATTCATGACTAAAAATAAAACATATCAACTTTGTTTCGATAATTTCACATAGTCGAAACTTATTGTATTCATCAAGGAGTTTATTAAGATAAAATTTAACCCCTTCAAATTCAACAACCGCCTCCCCACAAATTTATGGCAATTATCACAAGTTCATTTAAGAACTCTCCTCATTTGATATTATTCCCAAGAGAACAACATGAGAGACCTTAATTTTACGCGAAAAGAAAGATTTCTTTGGACATTTTTGATACGACACATATATGAAAAGACAACAAAAACATAATTCAAATACTAGAAACAAATACATATTTGAGACAACAATTAACTGGAACTTCAAGCTTTCATTGCCCAAAAGATATAGATATATCCAGGGGCAAAAAGATAGAAATCTAACGAACTAAGACAACACTAATAGATCGCCGTAAGTGTTAAAATGTTTTAGTGTCTAGAGGTTTGGTGAAAATATCAGCCAATTGTTGTTCTGAAGGGACAAATTCCATGTTAATAATACAATCTTCGTATAGATCTCTTATAAAACGGTACCTTATGTCAATGTGATTAGTCATTGAGTGCTCAACAAGATTCTAAGTGATGCGAATCGCGCTTAAGTTATCACTGAAGATCTTCATTTCCAATGTCAATTCCATAATCAACATGCATTTTTTTCATCCATAGTAGCTGAGTACAACATGAACCTGCAACAATATATTCTGCTTCACAAATTGAAAGAGATTGTGAGTTTTATTTCTTGCTATGTTGTGCCACAAGATTCAATACCACATAATAAAATCCCCCTGATGTACTTTTCATGTCTTCTACATATCTTTCCCAATCAGCATCTGAATAAGCAGTAAGATCAGTGTTAATATCAAAAGTATAATATAGACCATAACCGATAGTATGTTGAACATATTGTATGATACGTTTCGCAGCATCAAGATGAGATTCCTTTGGATTATCCTGAAACCTAGCACAACAACCAACACTAAAAGCAATGTCAGTCTAGTAGTTGTAAGATATAAAATACTTCCAATGATGGATCAATAAAGATTCTAATCCACATTGATTCCTTTCCCATCTCTGTGCAGTTTACCAGTGGTGGGCATGGGAGTAAGTTTGGAGTAGACTTATCAAGACCGAACATTTTTACAAGATCCATAGCGTACTTTTCTTGAGATAAGTATATTTCATCCTTATGTTGTTGAATTTGTAATCCTAAAAAGAATTTTAATCACCAACTTTGCTCATCTCAAATTCCCTTCCAATAGAGACTTGAAAATCCTTTGCAATTTTCTCGGAGGTCGGTCCATAGATGATAACATCTACATAGACTTGAGCAATAAAACCTCCTTCCCTTTCCATTTGGTAAAGAGTGTTTTATCAGCTCCACCCCTCGAAAAACCTTTTCTAAGAAGATAAGTGGTTAGTTTTTCGAACCAGGCACGAGGTGCTTGTTTTAACCCATACAATGCCTTTCTGAGCCTAAAGACATAATCAAGAAATTCTGAACTTTCAAATCCTTTAGGTTGAGCAATATAAACCTCTTCCTTTATACATCCATTCAAGAATGTGGATTTTACGTCCATTTGAAATAACTTAATCTTGAAAAAACAAGCATGAGCTAATAATAATCGAATGGACTCAAGGCATGCCACGGGAGAAAAGGTCTCGTCAAAGTCGATACCTTCAATCTGTGAATATCCTTGAGAGACAAGTCTAGCTTTGTTTCTGACAATTGTGCCAAATTCATCCGACTTGTTCTTGAATATCCATTTAGTGCCAACAATATTTACATTAGAGGGACAAGGTACGAGTTCCCATACATATTGTCTTTGGAATTGATTTAAATCTTCATGCATAACATTCACCCAGAAGGGATCGCTAAGGGCTTCATCAATGTTTTTTGGTTCCACTTGCGATAGATAACATCCAAAGTTGCAAATATTTTAAAGTTGTCATCTCCTCTTAGCAGTGGAATCCTTTCCTATAATAATATTGTTAGTATCATGATTCCTTTGAACCCAGAGATGTCATGGCGGTGCAGTTCAACAGGAATACCCTAACTAGGGATTTTCTCTGCATCACTGGAAATGCCAGGATCTGCAATAGTTGGAACAACTTCTACATATTCTGAGATTTATTTGACTTTCTCAATTGTCTCCGTTGGAGGCAATTCAACAGGAGGGTCATCATGACGAAAATCGCTCAGATCGTCGATGATAACATTTGCTGATTCCATCATAACATTGAAATCCCGAGTCCCAGTATTTCTTTATCTTGTTAATATGGGCTATTTTGCGTTTTCTCCCCTCCCAATATCGTTATTTAGTGTTTCCTCCCTAAATAGATTAAAATTAGTGTTTCCTCCCACCGTTACATTTTCCATCCAAAAATCCGTTAGTTGAGTCAGCGCCATGTGCAAGCGTGGTAGGAAAAACTTTCTATGAACTGCCCGAAATGCCCTCATCTTCTTCCATTAAAAGTCGGAGAATACCAACCTTTGTCCATCGATTCTTCCTCCTTCCTCACTACCTCCAAATTAAAACAAAAGTTAAGTTGGAAGCAAATCTTTAAAACCCCCCATCACCAATCGAACTTGACCCAATTAATTGATGTGGGAATCGAAACTGATGATTGCGAGTGTGGAGAAGAATTAAGTGGTTAAAGTAATTGATGACAGTGGTGGTTCTTCTCATACTGGTGGTGTATGTATTGGGAGATTTGGGGATTTCTGGAGAGAGTCGTTACGGAGAGAAAACAGAAAACGAAATGGGGTATTGGCTCAGATCTGGTAATGAGTTTGAGTTGTTGGTCCGAAACAACAGAAGCATCGATACGGTATCGAATGTTTGAGGGAGTGGAATAAGGTTGTGAGAGGGAGGAAAGATGATGTTGTTACTGCAACCATGATAAACTGCAGGATCAACAATAATAAATGAAACAGATTTGGGGATTTTTCATGCCATCCAAAATTGTAATTAATGGTATTTGTTCTTGAGAATCAGAGGGCAGTTAACAGTGAAAAATGGTTGGGTAGTATGTTGTGGTCGATTGAGGCAGCGGTGCTCTTTCCAGTGCCCTAAGACGACAACAACAACGCCGAAATTTCAATTGGGGATTCTTTAGATAGTGAAGGTTCAATGAGTGATGGTTGTATACAGAATTTAGCTTCTATTCGTTTGAAGGTGTTATGTAAATATCCAGCTGAGGTCGAATTCAGAAGAACAAGAAGATTCAGATGAAAAACGATTTTAGGAATTGAAGACTAGAGTTGAGAAACGGGATCTTGTGAAATTAGGGTTTGTGTTTGTTGATAGATTGAAGAACTTAGAATTTGAAATGGGTTTACAGAGATGGGGTTTGAAATGAATTACCAGATAGGTTCCGTTTGGTGTTTTGCGACATTGAGAGTCGGGGAAAAAAAGGAAATTGAGGTTGGAAGAACTGAAGCTGGTTTATTTCAGCGAAGAACATGAGGGTATACATGGTATTTTCTTTTACAAGCTTATATTTTTGCCACTTGTGTACTTCTGCTGACTCAGCTAACCGGACTTTGGATGGAAAAAGTAACGACGGGAGGAAACGCTAATTTCAATCTATTTGGGGAGAAAGCGCTAATTAGCGATCCTGAGAGGGGTGGAAACGCAAAATAACCCTGTTAATATATTGTGTATAAATTTTCTTTATTTTTACTATTTTCATTTATTAAATCTGAAATCAATCTCATCGAGTCCGAGTGAGCGACAACCTTATTTACCACTATATAAAAAAAGCTAGAGATTTATTTTAATTGATTTATGGCTTTTGAGAAAGTCATGTTTTGCTAAACTTTGTAATTAGGGTTTATGGTATAAAACACTTTGAGCATCAGACTACTTTGAATTGAAACATACATGGTTTGGAGGCTATAATGCATTGATTTGATTGATTCTATATAATTTTTTTTATTCAACAAATGATGATATTAGTTGTTGCTTCGCCGGTTTGCACAAAACCTCATTCGCGTGTAATCGATGGAGTATTGTGAATATATTTGTTTCATTGTTTGATAATCTATGCTTGGAATATGAAAATATCATTAGGAATCTAGATTTAGTTTTGTATAATTCTCTCACTAATATAATTTGATGTGCCATGCTTAGGATGTCCCATTGATATTTGCGACTCTAGGAAAATAATAGGTGATCTCAATAGAACAAAGAGTAAATAAATATCGTTAGAATTGTCTCTTTGCAAAAATTGAATAGAAATAGCGGTGGATACCGTAAAATCCTGGTTACCGACTCTCTCATTGTACTTAAGTATTTTAGTTTATTTTTCTTATTATTCTTTTATAACTCAATTCTAAAAATCAGAAACTCATATCTTTATTGGTTAGTCAATTAGGAATATTGATTATTGGTATTTCCACCGTTCCATACGGGTTCGACCCATACTTTCCGTTGTCTACACTGTAGACGTCGTGCAATTGCGGTTTATATATATATATATATAGGGTATTCCAAAATCTTATCAATTTCCAGCGCCGCTACTGGGGAGCGGTTGTGAACTATTGTAATTAGTATTTTTGATTTGTAATATTTAGGTTTTATTTTATTTATTTTGTATAGTTTTTTTCTATTATTATCTTTTAGGATTTTTAGTTCAATTTGACTTAGTTTGTTTTCTAGAATTTTGATTAAGGTACTTTTGGTGGTGCTCTAGGTTTCCCAGATGCTAGAGCTTCTCCTTATATAGTCTTTCAAATCAGATTTGCTTACAATCAAAGCTAAGATAGCTTATTAGCAAAGCAATTAATATTCACTGTTAGATGAACTCCTAATTTAAGATTCAAACTAAATTTACTTAGAAAATAAGCAATCAATCTCCATTGTTATATGGTTTAGCTTGATACACACAAATGAAATATACTTATATTCATATATGGAGCACCATACCTAAACGTGTATAACAAGTTGGCTCAATAACAGTTAACCAAAGTCAGCCATGTGAATACTTTTAGCTTAGATATATTCATATAACACATTTAGACTCAATCTGATAATCAACTAATTATGATAGGTAATCAAATGTATCTGAATGGGTTCTAAGATAGTTGTTCAAATATTCACTATCTTATAAAAATACTCATGAAACATATTAGGCTTGGTTTGTAAGTTTACAAAGTACTTATACAAGAACGAATTCATGAACATAATGCCACGGTTTTCAAATCGAGTTCGCATACCTTAAAGCATTAAGAATCCAGGGACTTCAGTTCGCAAACAAAGTTCGAAAACGAACATGAGTTCATGAGTATAAACAATAGTTAGCATACAGAGTATGTGAACAAGTTGTCATACTTACCGATTTTGGAACCTAACCATTGATTCGCAAACTGAAGAAGAAGATCTACTGAAGATCTTGGAGGAACTTCGACGACAAAAGGTATGTGGAGACTAAAACTTATCTATCACTCATAAATTTGTTCAATTATATCTTCTAATGAGACTAAGTCGTATATCTATATGACTTTGTATTCTTCATATTTGAAATTTCGAGCCGAGTTTATCTCGTTTATATAATTCTCGAAATATGATTTTAAAGATTAGAATGCTTCATCGTCTACTTGACAACTTTATTTGTAAACAATTTGTTTGTTAGAAACTAAATATTAAGTCAAATTGATCATGTGAAAATTACCTTGAATATCTTACATGATCTGTGTGAGACAAACATTTTATGTTAACTTGAGATATTTCGTTTTGAGCAAATAATCATTTGAAAATTAATTGAAGATAGTGGTACGTGTAAGATTACCATTGTCGTCTTATAAGAATCTTTCAAATTGATTAACGAGAGTTTTGGAACTACTACCAATGTCTGGATACAACACAGTATGCGTACCTAGTATGCGAACTGCAAAGTACTAGTCGGGTCCGGAACTCTTATTTGCGAACTGTATTTGCGAACGAGTTTATCTGTGATGGGTCCGGAACTGTGGTTTGCGAACACTGTTTTCAAACAACAAAACAAGGCAAGGTCCGGAACGCTAGTTATTGAACTCAATTGGTAAATGATGTGAAGTCTAATGCTCAACTACACACTACTATCCTAATCCGAGACGTAGCTATAAGTAGACTAGAAATCAAGATATAATTTTGATCAACTAAACTTGACAAACAAGCTTGAGATAGCAACGCTTGCGAGTTCGACTGAGCAGTGCTCTAACATCATTGAGGAGGGTTGTGTGACCCACTCATTACATATTCATGGCACACACTTATTTACATAAACACACCAAAGGAAATATATTCATACCCATACTAAATTTATAAATATAAGTTTGTGTTACTTCTTCCCCGGGTGTGATATATACCCATACAAGGAAAATACTACTAACAAAGAATAAGCCTGTGACCCACTCCTCATTTACTAGTTATGAAAAAGCGGGGGTATAACAACCACACCCAATATTTCGCTTAGAAATCTGTATGGACTAACTCTAATATACTTTCAAGAGAATCAACCGGACTCAATCTTAACAAAGTATATCAAAGAGTTATAATATCTCAATCTCTCGATTTAATCCTTACTCAAGCAAATAGAAATTTGCGAGTCTGATTAAATATAAGAGAGATAACTTGGATGGTACCAAAGACCAATATCCAAGTGTCAATCAATGTAAATCAACAAACAGAGGTCGGATATTCTAATTGATTGAACTAACGCACAACCTGTGATATTTCAATTATATAACAAAATATAATGCGGAAAAGAAATAACAAGAACACCAGAATTCTGTTAACGAGGAAACCGCAAATGCAGAAAAATCCCGGGACCTAGTCCAGATTGAACACACATTGTATTAAGCCGCTACAGACACCAGCCTACTACAAACTAACTTCGGTCTGGACTGTAGTTGAACCCCAATCAATCTCACACTGATCCAAGGTACATTTGTGCTCCTTACATCTCTGATCCCAGCAAGATACTACGCACTTGATTCCCTTAGCTAATATCACCCACAACTAAGAGTTGCTACGACCCAAAGTCGAAGACTTTAATAAACAAATCTGTATCACACAGAAAATCCTACAATAATAGATAAATCTGTCTCCCACATAAATACCTATGAGTTTTATTCCATCTTTTGATAAATCAAGGTGAACATGAACCAATTGATAACCCTGACTCATATTCCCGAAGAACAGCCTAGAATTATCAATCACCTCACAATAATCTTAATCGATGCGGCGAAAGAAGATATTATGGAATCACAAACGATGAGACGAAGATGTTTGTGATTACTTTTCTATCTTTCCTATCGGAGATATCAATCTCAAGCCAATCTTTACGATTGTACTCGTACGTTAGAATATGCAAGATAAGATCACACAACTACGAGAAAATAGTATCGGTATGGCTTCGCAATCCCAATGAATTCCTCAAGTCGTTAACCTGATTTACAAGAAGAAACCTAAGGTTAAAGGAGAATAAACTCTAGCTAATACAACTAGTATCACACGTAAGATGTGGGGATTAGGTTTCCCAGTTGCTAGAGTTCTCCCTTATATAGTTTTTCAAATCAGGGTTTGCAATCAATGTTAGCTTGGTAATAAAGCATTCAATATTCACCGTTAGATGAAAACCTAATTAGATTCAAGCTAATATATTTCAACCATTATACCGAAAACTTATCTTGTTACACACAATTGAAATGCACGATTTTAGGTTTGTGTAACCGTACCCAAACATGTACATTCGTTGGTTCAACAATAGTTAGCCAAATGGTTAGCCATATGTTCACTTTCATATTAACCATATTCTTCTTTACCATAACTAGTTCAAATGACTCAAATGAACTAGTTAGAGAGTTGTTCAATTGCTTAGATCTTATAGAAGTATACAAGACACAATCGAAGCAAAAACGATTTGATTCACTCGAATCGATTCATGAAATTTATAGCCACGATTTGTAAACTTGCATTCCTTAGTTTATATAAGTTTATGTTCACGAATAATCGTCTTTAGAAATAACCAACTCAAGTACGCGGACTTAGTTCGCGGATTTAAGTTCCCCGAAGAGTTTACAAACTCCAGCAGATTTTCTCGGGTCGAGAACCTCCGACAGTTCGCGGACTGGTTTTCCGGTTTTCCTGATCAACAAAGTACGCATACTTTGGTTCAAGTAATAAGGACTTATACATATATGTGTTACCACACAATGCTTATATCCAACATTGGTTATATATTCTAAACTCTCATTTCAATCATTGAAACATTCTTAGAGGACGTTATATAGTTGCTATTCACAAACCATTTTTCGTCAAAGTCATTTTCAAGTGATTGAAACTTAACATGACTTTCATCACTAGGTAAAGATGAACTTGGACAAAGCGAAAGCTTAACAACACATATTTCGAGAAATAAATAGGCGAGATAAACTCGGCTCGAAATAACAAATGTGTATAATCAAAGTTTATATAGCAAAACGACTTTTGTCTCAGGATATGAGATAGAGTAGATAGACTTTTGAGTGATAGATAAGTTCAATTCTCCACATACCTTTTAGTCGATGAAGTTCCACCAGTTCCTTGAGTAATTCTTTGTTTTTTATGATGATCGTCATGGAGTTCTTGAGCTCAACTACACTTTCTATCATAGTCCGAGACTTATCTATAGTAGACTAGAAATCAAGACTTATAGTTTTGATCACTAACATTTACAAACAAGCTTGAGATAGCAACCATGCGAGTTCGACCAAGCAGTGCTCTAACAAGTTAACTGTCACGCGCGTTTGTATGACACCGAAAACTACAATACCTTTTATAGTATACCCATATATTAACGATATAATCTTTAAATTGATCAAGTAATTCGTGGTGTAGCTGCTGCGTGCTTGTTTTTGAATGCCCTATATTTTTCAAGCTAACGAAGGACTTGTATGTTCCTAAAAGAGCAAGAAATAAATGCAATACCTTGAGTATTATCATAAAAATTTCTCAAGAACCATATTTCTTTGATTCAGCAATGTGGACATCTTTTGCAGATTCTTGGATGCAGTTGAAGATTGGTCCATTCTGGATATTATTACTGGAAACCATTAATTCATGGGAATAACATACGGTAATAAACAACAAAAATAACAAAATGGATAACTGAATTATACTCTTCATGATGTTGATATCATACTCTAACTGTCCAACTCTTGATCACTATCACTCATTTTAATTGTCAAACTATTGATATTGACCACTCACTCATTTTAATAGTTTCCAATTGAGTTTTATAGCTAGAAATTTCTGTCGGAAATTGTCTGTGTGTATCTTGCAATCATATACAAGCATTTATTACTCATTATACTTCCATAAAATGAGGTATTTGATTTATTTTTAATGACTGCCAATCGAGTAATTAAACACATATGCAAGAAGAACCAAGTGTGTACAATAAAACCTCTACAAAAAAATTCTTATCTGAAGGTTATTCTTACATGGAGGTCTACCTTGAACATTTTTTTTTTTTGATATATGCATATCAGTCACAAAAATCACAAAAATACATACTTAGGGAATCATATACTATCAACTATGACACCAAAAGAAATCTTGGAGGATTATACTCTGACTTTCCAAGATTACATTTGAATGTGGGTTTTATTTACATGTATGAATATATGAAATTTGCTATAACTCAATTCGCATAAAATTCAACCATGACACCAAAAATTGACAATCTTGTAAATTAGTTACAAAAATCTCTTAGTATTAAACTTTGATGTATGACAACACTTATGTTATTTATATTATATTATCAATTATTCTTAGTACGAATATATACATATATGCACACACAAACATAAAATAAATTAATAACAACCATTATACACCTCTTGGTCGTTACTATAGTCGTTAGATAGTGATGCAACATATGTCTTACGTAATCTTGGAGGATTATACTTACGCAAAAGTGTAGGATTGTAGTTTTCTCCTTTCCTCTGAATAGGGACAATTCCTTCCGGACATGATCCATACTTATGCCAAGATTGTGTAAGTTGAAGTGTCCCGAAATTATTCAATTTCATTCCTTTTGGATGCAAATTTGGTACCATCTGTTTCATAATAGCTAGATGATTGTTTGCACGGTGGGAGGCCGACGAAAAAACTCCCAAGCAAATACATAATAAGATCTCACCTAAACGTAGACTGGCGCGTAAAAATAATGTAGAATTGTGCTCTTTTAAACTACATGTTAAAAAAATACAAATTTGACATATGTCATCTTCTTCTATTCTTATGGGTCATAATTTTCCCTACCACAATCAATCGATTGTGATAAAATTGATGGAAATTTCTAACAATTGTGACCTTTTATTTGGTGTAATTGTAAAGAAATTTATAGCTTTTAAGTAATGGATTGAGATTTTATTTTTTATTTTTTTTCCCAGAAGTATGAAACAAATTCATTTATATACCATACTCAAATTGTCTTCTTTTCATTTTAAATTGACCATAATTTTACGGAATTGCTGAAGCCTTTAGTATTATACAGGCTCTGATTTTTAAATGTTGGTCGAATTTGGGCCATTAGGTCGGACCCGGCGAAGTCCGTATTTGAATACTTCATCTTCTTTACCGATTTTCTCTGCTACTGCAACTTGTGTAGAATCCGAATCATCTAACTAATGAATTTTTGTAATAAGTTTCAACTGGAAATATGTTTATTTGTTGTATATGAAGTAAGTTCATGATCAATTTGTTTAATCATATAGATTTGAGTCTTAATTTCATGAAATGTTAAACCAATTTTTTTTTTTGTACAACCATTATGACGGAAAATTGCATCCTAACTGACCATTTAGAAGGTCTCCTAAATTCGGTCGATGAAAATAAAATAATTAATTTTTAGGAGTTTGAAAACATTAAGTTTCGAGGAAAAGTATATAAATAAGCGATAACCATTTAATTTATACCATAGTTTTCGAGAACTTTCAGTTAAATAACTTATAGCTACGTTGGCCAATTTGATGCCATTAAGAGTTGTTTAAGAACACTAGCTCTATTAGTCGGAAAAACACTGAAACGCCGTGAGGAGTTATTTAAGATGACACATACAGGTGACGTGAGTAATATTGACTTTTGGAATGACCCTTGGGTGAATGATTTACCTTTAAGTGTTATCGCTGAAGTCAATGAGGAGGGAGCTCCCTAATCTCAAGGTGAATGATGTTATTGATCCAAATTCTGGCAATTGGGATCTGAGTGTTGTGGATAGCTTAATTATCCCACATATTGTTCAGCAAATTATGGCTAGAGATCAGAACGGAATGAGAGTAAACATGTTGATGTTACTATTAAGAAGACCGGTACTCATTTTTTCTTAAATGACGAGGGTACCAAGTACACCATAATATTTTAGGTGTCAACCGTATGACACACACATCGTGTGATCTAATATAGACAGAGACTATCAAGAAGATAGCAACCACAAGATGTCCACTTGGTAAATAGTATAAGTTCGAACCGAACTAATTATGGGATCAAACCAAGTATTTGATTAACGTACAAGTATATTTATTTTAATTATAAAGACAAGCTAAATAATGCAGAAATAAAGTAAATAACACGATACAAGATCTTTTTTCAATGAGGAAACCGAAAATGCAGAAAAATCCCATGACCTAGTCCAGTTCTGAACACTCTCAGAATAAGCCGCTATACAAAGATTATCACCAACTTCGTATAGTTGACAAGTAAAGTAACTCCAAGTTACCTAGTTCTTTCAATGCCTAGTACCAATCTGGTCAATGCACGTGAATTTTAAAATATCCACTATCTTAAGTTGCTTCAGCCACTGTGAAGACTTGTACCACTCTACTCCGCTGGATCGTATTCCGAAACAGTAAATGACTAAACTGTATTCGACAATCGCTCTAAATCTCAAAAACGAAATCAGAGATACATTTTGAGTAATACAAAGGATTTTTCGTTTCAAATCTTGAACTCCTTTGCATCGATTTAGATCAACCAAGATCTAGATTACCGAGATAATCAAATCTCAATTCACAACCTATCAGATTCAGATCCTGAAGAGGGCTACCATATGATAGATTGTCGATCTCTACGACAAGCTATAAGCTGTCTATTAAGATAAAAAAGCTATGTCGGATCTCAATCAATCTTTGGAGATTTCCTATTGCTAAACCTCTAATTAGTCATATCTTTGGAGATGGGGCTAAGACTAATTTTCTGTCTGATAACTAGCATGTTGAAAGCAAACTTTCTGATTGGATTGATCCTCATATTAATGCTGACTACATCCGTAATAAGAATGCTACAGTTGCTGATTTCATAAGTGGTGATAGTTGGTCTTTTCCTTTCCCTATTTCAGAGCTTGCAAGCTGATACTTTCTCTGTAAAATCTAATGCTAAGTTTAATCACGCTGAGGGGGATACAGTAATCTTGAGACCTAATCCTAGAGGTCAGTTTTCCATGAAAGACACTTACAATATCATTTCCATTCATAGAGATATTGTAAGTTTGTATTCTATTGTCTGGTACAAGTTACATATTCCCAGGCACTCATTTATCTCTTGGATGCTTTACATGGTAGACTTAAGACTAGAAATGCTTTTGAAATGGGGTATTAGTGAGAACGACAGATATATTCGAGTGAATTGTTAAGATTATGAGGTTCATTTTTTCCATGATTGTTCTTTCTCTGCTCTCATTTAGAGTGATTTACTTCTGAATACGAGTTATTCCATTCCTTATGACATTGAAATACAATGGGCATTGCTTATTTCTCTGGTAATGATTTTGTGAGTTCTATCAAATAAAAACTTGGTTTAACTGGTTTTAGTAATGAAATTTGGAAAGATGGAAATAATAGAATTTTCTCTGCTAAAAAGTTCCCCGGAGGCTTCAATCGAAGATTTGCATTTTGCTGTTGCTGTCGCATCCCTCTCTTCCATTCGTTCTCATTCTCCACGTGTAACTGTGTAAGTAAGACTAATAAGAAACTGAGATTCATAATTAGCCACAAGATTCCATGTGGGACCCAGATGAATCTTTCTAATTCTAAACCTCCTCTTCTATTTCTTTCTTCAAACTTTCTTTGGTTTTCCACTTAAAAATCTCCAAAACAGAAGTAAAAAATACTGTCATATTATGGAAATTCTAAATCCAAGATTGGATCTTACTATATCTCGGTATCATCAATCATCACTTCCCTCAACATCTTCGTTTAACAAAATCAGACATCGAGCATCATATTACTATCCACACCGAATTCAATATGTACATAAGAAGTTTAACACTTATGCCAATGAATTAGAATTTCGTAGATTAAGAATTTGGTCTGAAGATAACTCCTTTGGAGAAGAAAAAGAAGAGGATTCGAATGGTGTTACCAGGTTCAATGATAAGCTTAAGGATGATGGAATGAAGAAAAAATTGATCAAATCAGTTGGAAAAAACTTTTTAGGTTTTGCAGCTACAGCTGCTGCTGTTATATCAGTTTGTTCAGTTACTACTCCAGCTTTGTCTGGATCTCTTACCGTAGCTTTCCCTGTTTCTCGAGCTCGCGAGGTAATTTACTTACGGAGAACGCATTTGTACGTGAGTACTAAAGATGTTGTTGTTTGTCAGACTGAAGTTGTTTAACATTAAAATCAGGTTAGTAGAGTACAGAGAACACTTGTTGAGACATGGGGTTTGATTCGAGAAAGCTTCGTTGATCCAACTTTCAATCATCAAGGTAACTGAAATTGGTTTCTTTTTTTCGGGTTGTCATTGCGTTCTTAAATCCCATTGAAATATGAATTACAGCATGTTGATAAAATTAACAGGTATACTTAAGTGAAAATTCGGTATGATTCAATATAGCTGTAGCTTGGTCAGGCCGGCGTAAAAAACTATGTCCTATATTTGGGAGCTAACATTGTCTCCTACCCAATCCCGGTACTTGCTACTGGAAAATGGGTTTCGGTTCTCGGTTCTCTCTCAATATAGCTGTAGCTTAAGTGGGACTGCTAGTCTACTAATACGATAATAGAACAGATTGTGATATTTTTCAGACAATGTATGTCATTTAGTCTGAAGGCATACTCTGTTAGAAGACGAGTCTGAAACAAATTCGTACTTGAGTTTGTTTGGTATCAGATTAAGATTGTGCATCTCCTGAGTACCGGTTTCAAAGTGAGTGCAGGTGAAATGACCATTATCAAACATCGTCTGGTGTGGCACTGGCGCACCATCTAAAATCTGTGTGATTACCGAATTATTGCCAAAATGCCAGCTTTAGCAATTTCAGATGACAATTGGCCATCCCACTGAGTGTTCTTACCATTGTGGCTGTGCATACCATGCATTGTGGATGCTCTTAGAAAATTGATCAATTTCTTAAGAAACTGGACTTTTATTTTCAAGCAGATTGGGACTCCAAGCTTCAACAGACCATGGTAGAAATGCTTCCATTGAGGTCAGCTGATGCAGCATACAACAAGATCAGTGGAATGCTTTCTACTCTTGGCGATCCTTTTACTCGCATTGTTAGCCCAAAGGTTGCTCCTATATACAAAATAGAACTCTTTCAGTCACCTTTCTAGTATCTCATGTCCCTGGTCTTGAGACGTTTGGTTGTCTTTTGGCCTTCATTTTTGTGATAAACATTTGCATTTTGAATTGGGCTACAGTTTTTATTGTCAATTGTGTTCGGCATCTTTCAATTTTTTTTTTTTTTTTTTTTTTTTTTTTTTTTTTGCTAAAAGGTACCATGGGTACCATCTAATATCCCTATGCGTTTCTCTTCAAAGTTCTCTTAAAACGAAACCCACAGTTGTTGTGGTACATATTGAAGTTTTTTTTTTTTTTTTGATTTTTGTCGCCTGTTGCTTCATTCAGTCATAATATTTGGTTAGAACTTACAGCATCACCCTTCTAATTGTGTAACATCTGAGTGTTTTGCTGCAGGAATATCAAAGTTTCAGAATTGGAAGTGACGGAAATCTACAAGGGGTAGGACTCTTCATAAAAGTTGAACCAAGCTCGGGGCACTTGGTAAGTCACTTTATAATGGATTCCCTGATTAATTAGAATTTAATCTAATGTCTATGGGGAGATGTTGACGATTTTCTGGTAGCATTTGGATGCGAATCCTATCCCTGTGCAAAATCAGTATCTTCGTTGTCTAAGCGTTTTCCATTTTTATTATCAATCGATATCCATAGAGTAATGTCACATATATCTTTGTTGATAATTACTCCAGGTTGTCATGTCCTGTATAAATGGAAGTCCGGCTTCTCGTGCTGGTATACATGAAGGAGATGAGCTAATTGAGATAGATGGTTAGTTCGTCAGATCTTCTCTGGCTATCTATCTTGTATTCTTTCGCTGGTCTTGTCTCAGACTTAAAATTAAATACATCACACTCATAACCATAGGGTTTTGTTATTTCCAGGGGAGAGGCTTGACGGCGTTAACGGAGAAATGGCAGCTCAAAAACTCCGGGGCCATGTTGGAACAACAGTTACAGTAAAACTTCATAATGTGACTACCTTTTTATTTTGCCTTTTCAAGTAATGGTGTGTTGGTAATACAAAGAATCTGGTGTTGTATGCTACATCATCAATAGTGTTAGGAACAACTAGTGAAATGATTGTCATGAACTAATATTAGAGTACTCATGCATCTTGAGTTAACAACTGGATGTAGCGGTTGTTTAACTATTACACTATAGTTGCATAATGATAGTATAAGTTTTGTCAAGTGATGGAAGTTTCTTGTGGCATGATTAGAACTTCACACCTTGTCCTTAAGTCTTGACTGGTTGATGCCTTTTTTACTCCAGGGTAAAGAATCAGGAAGTGGTTCTGGTTTCAAAGAGGTATCTATTTGACATCTTTACTTCACTCCGTAAAACTAGAGTTCCATAATTGCATGTCCTGATGGAATGAAAATCTCCTTTTTTTTTTTTTGCAAACCAACCCTTCTTGGGGTGTATCTGAGAGTACATTGGTCCCTGTAATCTGTCTCTTCTAGTGATTCTTGATCAATCTGATGCCAAGTCTATTGTCACCTGAAGGTCAAACTGTCTCGTGAATATATCAAGCTTTCTCCTTTATCAAGTGCCGTCATCACTCAAAAAACCTTGGATGGCCATCCATTTAAGACTGGATATGTAAAGCTGTCAGCTTTTTCTCAGGTTTATATCTCATTCAAGCTACTCAAGTTCTGTGATATTTATGTTTTGAACTATCAATTCAGAATATTATATATTGGATGTTCCATTTTAAAATCAAACTGCTACTACTGTTCTTAACTAGACTGCTGCTGATGAAATGGAAAGCGCCATTGAAGAAATGGAAAGCCAGGGAGTACAGTCTTACATACTAGATCTGCGTAACAATCCTGTAAGTTTCATTTCCTCATATACAATGGTGTAAGCTTCTTCATGTATATTTATTGTGCATTACTATTCTTTTACAGGGAGGTTTGGTTAAAGCTGGATTGGATGTTGCTCAAATTTGGCTAGATGGTGATGAAACTCTTGTCAATACCATTGACCGGGATGGAAACATGTTACCCATTAACATGGTCAATGGGCATGCTTTAACACGCGATCCACTGGTTGTTCTTGTAAGTCATTAACAAAATTAAGTTCCATATTTTACTTTTTCTTTCTCTGAGTACTTCCAGACTGGTGTTGAAAATATTAATTTGGCTTAATATAAGATCAGTTAGAGATCCGAAACACTTACGCAAGTTGTTCATCTCATTACAACTGGGGATAAAAACTTACCAGATAATTACATAAGAGGGAAAATCTCACTAACTTTTAGTAAACCATTTGACTTCACAAAATTTGACGATCTCTACTATCTCACTGAGTAAACTAAGCTGGGTCGTTTGAACAGGTGAATGAAGGAAGCGCTAGTGCTAGTGAAATTTTGGCTGGAGCATTGCACGATAATGGTCGAGCTATTCTTGTGGGGCGCAAAACCTTTGGTAAAGGCAAAATCCAGGTACATGTACAGGCCTTGAAACCATTTATGAGATTCTGGAGGTCAAGCATAATACTCAAGTTAACTGAACATACTAATCAGTTGATCCCATATTTTTGAACTGCAATCTAGTTTCTAACTACCCCTTATGCTTATTTCTCGAACCCACTTCCTACCCCCAAACTTATACACCACACATCATCTAGAACCCTAATTAGGAAGCTATTGACCCATAATCTGAATGCCTAATACTGGTGGGCCCGGAGTATAATGTTGTTAGCCAATAACAGATCAACACATACGTTTGGTGTATGAGTTTGGGGGATGGGAGGTGTTTTTGCTTTTCTCTTGCTATAGCAGTGCCATACTACAGTCTCACTTTCATCACTGTGTGCACCAGGTGTTTTCACTTTCAGATTGCACTGAAAGTTCAGCTGTGGTCTATGAATCATTTCTTTCAACACCTTCCAAAATCTGATTATTGCGTTTATCTTCTCGTGTGTTTGACAGAGTGTTACTGAGCTGCATGATGGCTCTGCACTGTTTATAACAGTCGCCAAGTATGTATCACCTTCGTTTCACGAGATTGATCAGGTTGGTATTACACCTGATGTGCAATGCACCGCGGATATACTAACTGCACCCAAAGAAGTAAAAAATGGTGTCTCCTCTCTTGAGGGGGACTCATGTATCATGGTAGCTGAGCATCAGTTGGAGATTCAGAAATCCAAGGGATCTGCTTCATGAAAGTGTGTTGTTATGTTTATAAGCAGGGAAATCTCGATTTATTAATAAAAACGTGTATAAGTAAAACCCAAGAAGGGTAAACACGCCTCTGTATAAAGTCACGGAATACCAAGAGTTTGGATGTGTAAATAATGTGAACCATATATCTGTAAGTTCAATGAGAGAATGTTTGTAAATGCAATTAATACACAAAACATTGTCCAAAACTGGGGAAGGAATGAAATCTGTGTGCCTGTGTTTTTCCATTCTTTTCATATAACAATACCTCCATACTACGAATATTTGTTAACCGCGTACTCACCAAAGATTATCTAAAATTGCTATTAACATTCTCGTAGTGTAACAAAGAAACATAATATGGTTCTATAATTCTACTACTAACTAAAAACGTGTAAACAAAGGAGGAAAAAGGAAAGAGAGAAATAAGTGAGGCCCCTCAACTATCATTTTGTATGTAGTAAGAAAAATGAAACTAGATGAAATAAAGGGCAATTTTGAAGATGAAGCTTGGTTTGTTTGTAGCAGGAACTGACTTTTTATCTTTTTTCTCACCATGTTAGTAATATGATTTAGTGCTTGGAATCCTCACCAAACACCTCCTTATAGCAAACTGGACATGCCTGAGAGAACAAATATAGAATTATTAGCAGAGAATTTAAGGACAAACACACGACCATCCTCGCAAGGTTTTTAGTTTTAAAAAGGCTTTGAAATCAGAAGCTGACCTTGTTGATACTAAGCCATTTGGAGCCGCAGTTTGCATGGTAGACATGTTTGCATGTAAGAGTAATTTGGCGGTCCCCTTTTTTATATTCCATCTGACATATTACACACCTGTTTTTGCCACCAACAAAAAACTCATTCTTCAAATTCTGTCATAAGGTTTGCAAATTAAACCAGTATTGCCAAAAAAAACAAAAACAACCAACAGTCCAATGCATCAACACATAAACCAGACAAATTAGAACAGTTGTTCATCCACTTTCCATATTTAACCAAAACAACTCTAAGCTAGGAGAGCCCAAAAATTATTTCCACATTTTAATTTATAGTTTTATTCCTACCAAAAGTTTGCATGATTTGATCAATATCTGTTCTGGTGCATGGCTCAATGTCTCTTCTTAAAGTTAATGTGTTTGCATTACTACTCGAATGTATTAAGTCAGATTCATAAGTGCTCTAACAAAATATTTACTCAATGTTCGTGTTAAAGATATGCTTGTGAAAGGAAGGAGAAAGACAAGTTGAAACAATTTGAAAGAAATAGAAATGAGATGAAGGATGTTACCTTTCACCACGCGATTTTTTTCTTGAAAAAAAGCGACCACATTTGAACTTTGTGACTGGAAGAGATGAAATAAGTTCTTGGGAAAGCCCTCGACAATGTGTTCCAACAGCTTCTCCTAAATCTAGTAACTCCTGCAGATAGAAAAACCCACATGAAGTTTGACGAACAGATACGAATGAAAACAAACCAGATGATTCTGGTTAATCCTGCTTAAACATTTGATGAGTATTTACGTGACTACCAATATTAAATTGCAAAACAAAGTTTGGACAACATAAAAGATGGTTCCTTAACAAAATAAAAATCGTAGCTATTAGTGTTACGTATGAGTAATAATACTAGAAATTAGAGTAAAACACCAAATCAAGGTACATCGTAGCAGAAATCATGTTTCATAGGAAGTTCATTTCTGGCTGACAAAGAAATTAGAGTAAAACGCAGACTGATTGTTTTTCAATCAGGGAAACTGCCATTGAAGACTAGGCAGACTCTACAAAAATGTATATGGAATAGTGTTGAACAAGCAGCTAATAGTAGTTCAATTTGCCAGTCTGGTCAAGCGGTGATCATAAATTTTAACCTTTTTCTTATAAATATATAACTTAGGCTCTTAAGGAATATGTGTGAGTTACATGTGCTAAGATTTGAATATACGAACCTCATATGTCATGTTATCTGGATCAACGTTGTCCTGCCAAATAATCTGCAGATTATGTAGATGAGGAAAGCTATATTAGTTACCATAAAAGTTATATTACTCTTGAATTCTAAGTGACAGCAGGCCCTAAAATAGACTTCAGCACTAAGTACAGTTCGGCTGCCAATTAAGCATCAGATCCAGTGTCCATATCAAATCTTAGAACTTGATTGACATTAAGACTACCGCTAAAGAAAGGTTCAAACCTGAGAACTACTTGCATTATGATTACTTCGAACGCCTGCAACCATGAATAGAAGTACTAGGAAATCAGAAAAGCAATAAGGTGTCATACATTAAAGTGCACGAAAAATATATCATTAACGCAAAAATGGAATCAAACCCAAGCTTGCACATGCTAGCATTATCACTAAATATCCAGTGAAAGGTACTTGGCAACAATTTGAATAAGCTGTAACTACATTTCATAAAATAGTGTCCCAGTGACCTATGAACTAACCCGCACTTGAAAAATCGCCAGAGAACCAGCCCGGTATCACAAAGTACAGTTGGGGCACACAGGGGAGGCCTGAGGGAACGCCAGATACACATATTTTGCATCTAAAATTCTTTTTTCTTCCACTAGGACTATACCAACAATGTAGGCCCCGCACTCATGGTATGTTTAAATGAAAAACTGATATTTCTTAAAGAGGCAAAACACCAACAGTCTGTGCCTCATTCAGTTTATAAGTAAGAGTGTAAGACAAGCTACGAGGATGAAGTTACAGCTATACAACGGTGTCTATCAGGGTCTTTTCCAAATGCCAAACTACGCACTAGAAATAGATAGCCAATAAAATTAGAACTGAAGTTGCTTACATTCTTCAGGGCTAGATTGCAGGTTTGTATTAAAAGTTTCTCCAACATGCATTACTAGCGGTTCTGCTTCTTCATGATTAGCTACTGAAGAGTTCTCCCAAACTCTCCTGCCTTCGTCCATTCTAGGTACGAGGTCATTTACCGCATAAGGATGGCCATAACCATAGTATTGATTTCCAGGAATAGATGGGCCAAATTTGTTCGATCCAGCCTGCATTGACCAATATGCAAAGTCCTGTGCAGGGATAAGAAAAGGACAGAATAATCAAATTACAATTCAAGAGAGAGTTTCCGTTTCAAGTACAAAATAATTAAATAAAATATAAGCAATTCACATCCAATCAAATGCTTGAAGCTTCAAAAACATTGGAGTTTCCCCAAAACAAAATTTCAAGTACAATTGTCTAGCAATAGCCCTGACCACTGTAAGTAGGACATTCAATGGCCCCCATAAGTACAAAGATGAAGATCAAATCATGTGATTACCTGATCATGTGTTGGTGCCGGGAAAGAAAATTCTGCTTGGCTGTATGTTAATCCGTCAAACAAGTTCATAAAACTTTCAGTGACTGTATACGGAAATCCCGTATTTATGTAATGAAACTCTACTTGTCTATTCATTTTGTACTACTCTTTTCCACCAAGAATCTGCAAAAACAAAAATTAGCTTAGATAAATCAATAACAACCCAAAAAAGAGCCAATGAATAGAAGAAAAGAATCAAAACTGCATGACTAATTGCATATACAGATTTTTATAAATATACTGATTCAAGCTCAACCTCAAAATATTAAGTACTAATAGCTTTTTGCAATTCCTCCAAACCAAACCCAAATCTCTGACATTGCAAGCGAAAAATCACCAACAATCAAAATTGTCACCTCAAATTTACAGCTTTGGATAAGAAATTTCAAAAACATAACATTAAGAAACAGGAAACACTATTCCATTACTATTCTAAGCTCTTAACCACAGTAATAACCGAATTATGAATAAAAATAGTGTGGTTGATCTAAATTTGTTATTTTAGACCCATTTATGAGCTTCTTTAACTCACTTGAAAAGTTGAAACTCACGGGGACTGAAAAAGCAGTAAGAGTATCATTTCTTTCTCTTCAGTTTTGTTTTGTGAAAAACTTAATCCGGAAAGAATCTTTGAAACCTCCAAGTAGAAGCAAAGTAACGCTAACTACTCTAAAAGTTATCTTTATCACTTTTCTTTAAGGCAAACAAAATAAATGCTCTTTAACTTCCACGTTAACATTATCATCATCATCATCATCTTAACAAAAACTTGTCTAAATTTCCCTGAATTCTCTTCTAATAAATCCAAAATCATTCTAACAAAAAAAAAAAACTCATTTAAAAATGATTTTCAACAACCGATCTCTTGTAATCCATAAACAGAAACAAACCGAATACAGAATCTGATACCACATTGTAAGAAGAGAAATTCATTCAAGAAACCAAAAATAAAATAAAAATTGATCTAATATCAGTGAAGTAGATCGAAATAAAACCAAAAAAATATGAAACGAAACGAGCTAAAAGAATGTGGAAGAGAATACAAAACGGACATACTTAGTGTTGATCAACGAACAAGGGATTCGTGTTGATAATAATAACCAGAAATGGAGTTGATGATGATGATGAGAGAGGGGGAGAGAAGAAGAAGAAGCGGATTTGGAGTATTCCAAGACAGTGTTTTGCTCCCTCTGCTGAGAGCATGAATATGTGTTACCAGAAATGTATCTACTACTACTTGTTGTTCTTCTTCTCTCTTTATCTCTGAAACTATCTTCTGTAACGAAGAGCTTTTTATGCTTGTTGGGTTACAGTAGAGATAGAGAGAGAAAAAACTAAAGAAAGACAGAGAAAGTAAAAGAGAGTGAAAAACAAATTAAAAGAGTAAAAGACACGCGAACGACCACAGTGAGATAGATGATGAGATCATATTTTATTTTTATAAAAATAAATGAAAAACGAATAATTGTTTTACTTTTTTGTTTTCGGGATAAATCGTAAAGAAAATCAAAAAAACGACAAAGCTGTAATTTTATCCTCTCCGTTAAACACTTGTAAAAAATAATTTCAAGTAGACAAAGACTTGGTGTTTGGTACACGCGCATGGGCATGGGTCGAAACATGTATTTTTCTCCCTACCCGCTCCACCCACATTGTTTTACAACATATCCATGAGAACATGGTAATATAGTGGAACACCTCTTTAGTTTTCCACAATGTGGGACTAAAGGTTCCATTTCATTCACTCAAAAATGAGTGAGTATCCTTAGACCCTTAGGTCATGAGATCAAACCACACCAAGACCAAAAAATCATTTATTAAATAACTCATTTTCTCCAACAATCCCCCACATGAATGAAATCTCGGTAAAAAACGAAAAATCAGAGTACGGAAAATACCATTTAGGCAAAGGTTTCCATGAGGTCTTGAACCTTGCTTAGAGAGAAGTTACAAGAACTACTAACTAGACAGTGAACTATGTCTTGAACTGCTAGCGTTTGGTGTAATTCTAATAACATCCATGCATGATATCCTCAAAGTGTTGCTAAGTATGTGCCGTTTTGTCCATTTTGGCCCTAGACATATCCTATTTCTCAAAATGCTTTAGAGAATCACACCCTTATTCTTCATGAGTTTGCAAGAAGAATCATATGGAGTGCATACAGGTTTACAGTCAAACTGATTATATTTCTTAAGTATAGATTCAACATAATGAGACTGACTCAGACTATAGCCATTAGAAGTTTTTCTAATGTTCATCCCTAATATGACATCAGCGGGGCCTAATTCTTTCATGTCAAAGTTCTCATTCAACATTTTCTTAGTGGTATTAATAACATCCATGTTTGTACCTAGTATAAGCATATCATCAACATACAAGCATACAACCACACAGGCATCCTTGACAAGTTTAGTATAAACACACTTATCAGATTCATTAATTCTAAAACCACTAGAAATCATCACATGATCAAACTTCTCATGCCACTGTTTAGGTGCTTGTTTCAATCCATACAAAGATTTCTTCAGTTTACAAACCTTCTTCTCACAACCTTTAACTACAAAGCCTTCGGGTTGTTCCATATAAATTTCTTCATCTAATTCACCATTCAAAAACGCTGTCTTTACATCCATTTGATGTATCTGTAGGTTATGGACAGAATCTATAGCAATTAACATCCTAATGGAGCTAATTCTACTTACTGGTGAATATGTATCAAATAAGTCTATATCTTCTATCTGTTTATAGCCTTTCGCTACCAACCTAGCCTTGTATTTTTCAATAGTTCTATTTATATTACGTTTTCTCTTGAAAATCCATTTACAACCTATGACCTTAGACCCTGTAGGTAAATCTACAAGTTCAAAAGTACCGTTTTCTCGAACGGAATCCATTTCACTAATTGAAGCTTCTTTCCACCACGGAGCTTCAGGACAAGTCATGGCTTCTTTATAAGTCTGAGGATCAGACTCGGCTAGGTATGTAATGCAACCAGGATAGATTTTCTTAGTTTTAACCCTTTTACCTCTTTTAGGTTCTATTTCTGGTTCATCTTCCTCTAAAGGTAATGACTGACTGGATGATGGAAATTCTAGGGGATCATCTAAACATCTCTTTCGAGAATCACGCTTCATAGGAAAAACATTCTCAAAGAACTCAGCATCCCTAGACTCCATGATAGTATTCAACCCTATGTCAGAAATTTTAGAACTCACAACCATAAACCTATGAGCACTAGAATGCTCAGGATACTCTATAAAAACACAATCAACGGTTTTGGGTCCTATCTTATTTGTCTTAGGAGGAGGGATGGCCACCTTTGCCAGGCACCCCCACACTTTGAAATAATCATAAGATGGTTGTTTACCTTTCCATAACTCATATGGAGTTTTATCTGATCCTTTAAAGGGTTCTCTGTTCAGGATGTAATTGGCTGAGAGGATAGCCTCCCCCCACAAATTCGAAGGTAATCCTGAACTAATCAACATGGCATTCATCATATCCTTAAGAGTACGGTTCTTACGTTCAGCTACACCATTGGATTGAGGTGAATAAGGGGTAGTAGTTTCATGTATTATGCCATGTTCTTCACAGAAATCTCCAATAGGAATTAGATACTCACCACCACGGTCAGACCTAAAAGTTTTAATGGTAGCATTCAATTGGTTTTCAACTTCATGTTTATATATCTTAAAGGATTCTAAGGCATCGTCCTTCCCTCTAACAAATAAACCTGACAGTACCTCGTACATCATCTAATGACAAACCATTTCTTACCACCTCTAGTTTGAACTGACTTCATGTCAACTATTCTGAATGATCAATTCTAAGGTTTATGTGTCTCTGGACATTCTTCTTCTGAATGATTTCTAACATGCTAGATTCTACTCAAATCCACACTTATGACTTTTATCTAAAGTGAATTTGGGTATGCAGCCTACGCTAGCCAGTTTATGCATTGATTTGTAATTTACATGACCAAGTCTCCATGCCAAACTCGGAACACACAGGTAAGCCGAAAATCATTCATTTCACTTCAGGACAGGTTACAATTAAGTTTGTAAGACCCCCAGTCTTATAACCCTACCCACATATCATTCCCTTAGTTACTATAAGTTTTCCAGACTCAATTGAAACTTTAATATCCTCTCTAAAACAGAACAAGAACAAGATGTTTGCAGATGTCTGGAACATGAAGAACTCCATTCAAGTGAGAGTCTTGCCAGATGTGAGCTTCAGACCGACCTTTCCTTTTCCTGCAACCTCTGAATGCAGATGTTACCCATATAGAGTTTCTCGCCTTCCCTTACCCTCTGGTAGGAGGTGAACAGGTCTATGTGCCCACAAACATTCTTGGTAGCTCCAGAGTCTACCCACCAGTCCATCACATTGGTCACCAAATTAACTTCAGACACTACAGCAGAAAACTCATCCTTGTTCTTTTCAACCAAGTTAGCATTATCCTTCTTGTCCTTACGATGTTACGAATGAACTGCCATATGGCCAGTAACTCCACATGCATAACAAGCAACCCTTAATTTTAGTAATGTAGACTCTGGTTTTCGAACATACCTTTCTTGGGAGGACCACGCTTAGAGTTACGATTGTTACTCTCACCTTTTCCATTTGGAAGATCTATGTCAGTCATAGAGCTTTATTACTCGTCCCTTGCAAAGACAACTTCTTATCTTGGAGCACAACAACTCTTCCAATTGAATCTTCCCCTAATTCAACCATGTTGATCTCTCCGCCAGTTTCATGTCTTAGCTTTTTACTCAGACCAGGAACTTGGTAACTTCTCAATTACCGCAGATACTTGAAACGTCTCATCAATGACCATACCTTCACAAGAATCTCATTATAATCTGTTGAAATTTGAGGAATTGATCAACAACAGCTTATCATTCTCATCTTGAAGTCCATAAACTTCTCCACCAGAAATTTCTTGCTCCCTGCAGTCTCCGCTTGATACTTTGCTTCTAACGCAGTCCACAAATCATAAGCACTGAAATTTTCTTTAGCATTGTAAAAATCATACATCGTATCTTCCAACCATTCATGATATGATTTTTCGCCAGAAAATTACAACCGCTTGTTATACTCGATCACCTCCTCAGTTTAAAGCTTCCATCAATCATCATCATGGGAACAAGTACATAATCCAGTTCATGATGGCTTAGATAAAACAACATCTTGGATTGCCATCTCTTGAAATCCTTTCCATTAAACTTCTGTGGTTTTCAACGTCGTTCTTCCCATTGTTACAAGGAATAATATGTGTTAAGATTGTTTGGAGTCTTGCAACAATAGAAAAACGTCAGATGTATCAAACAATAAATATAAAGAACCGTATCAAACAACTCTACCACGAACAAATTGATGAGGGAAATCACAGGTTCAACAAGCTGTCCTTAACACATTAGTTCGCGGGATACTCTAAAGTAATGCTAAACCCCAACGTGCGAAGATGTGTCCAGGATAACAGTGCCCGATATAACTTGTATTAGCACAATACAAGTTACCCACTCTTAACTCAGCAACGGGGATGGAAGTAAAACGCCGCACGAAAATAAAAGCAAGAAGATGAAGAAAAGACCTAGAGATGGTCGCTGCTTGTGTTTTTGAAAAGAGATTTTCGAGTTGTATTTATAGGAAAATTAACTTGCAAATCAAGTTAGGTTTAGGTTTTTTCTTATAAAACGAGTTTTGTTTCTTGTAAAACAATTAAACACAAAAAAAATTTTTCCATAAATAAAACTCTTAAATAAATTATTTATCAAGTTAAAAACTTGCAAAAAATAATTTCAAGTAGACACGGACTTGGTGCTTGGTACACGCGCATGGGCATGGGTCGAAACATGTATTTTTCCCCCACCGCTCCACCCACATTGTTTTACAACATATCCATGAGAACATGGTAATATAGTGGAGCACCTCTTTAGTTTTCCACAATGTGGGACTAAAGGTTCCATTTCATTCACTCAAAAATGAGTGAGTATCCTTAGACCCTTAGGTCATGAGATCAAACCACACCAAGACCAAAAAATCATTTATTAAATAACTCATTTTCTCCAACAATCCCCCACATGAATGAAATCTCGGTAAAAAAAGAAAAATCAGAGTACGGAAAATACCATTTAGGCAAAGGTGTCCATGAGGTCTTGAACCTTGCTTAGAGAGAAGTTACCGAACTACTAGCTAGACAGTGAACTATGTCTTGAACTGCTAGCGTTTGGTGTAATTTAATAACATCCATGCATGATATCCTCCAAGTGTTGCTAAGTTCGTGCCGTTTTGTCCATTTTGGCCCTGACATATCCTGTTTCCAAAATGCTTTAGAGAATCGGCTCCATTCTCATGGAAGCGACCCACTTCCTCATTCAGATAGGTGAGTTCCATCAAGAGTGTCTTACTACTGCTACACCCCCACTTCAATCTTAAATTGAAACTATAGAACTCATTAAGACTTAATTAAAAGTCATCCTCCACATGCAGTCACACTATCACATCAACACCATAGGGAAGGGACAGAGAATGAAATTCTATGATAGTGTTTACCTTTACCCACCATAAATTAGTTGTCTCATTCGAAACCTTGTTATTGGAATCTCCAGTCAGCAAGGTTGAGTATCCTTCATGGCAAGTTTAATTATTTGAGCCTAAGCCCCATCCCCTTCGATGCTTTACTAACTATCTCCTTGGGCAAACCTTTCGTCAAAGGGTCCGCGATATTCTCCTTGGACCTTGTCCAATCTATGGAAATAACGCCTGTGAGATTAGTAATTTCAAAGAATCATGTCTTCTACGCATATGTATAGACTTTCCATTGTAGAAGCTATTCTTAGCTCTACCTATTGCAGATTTGCTGTCACAATGTATAGATATAGCTGGCACAGGCCTATGCCAGAGAGGAATATCTTCTAAAAAGTTTCTTAGCCATTCGGCCTCCTCTCCTGCTTTATCTAACGCAATAAACTCCGACTCCATAGTTGAGCGAGCTATACATGTCTGTTTGGAACTCTTCCAAGATACAGACGCACCTGCTAGAGTGAATACATATCCACTCGTAGACTTAGACTCCTCTGAGTCTGCTATCCAGTTCGCATCGCAAAATCCCTCAAGGACGGCCGGATACCCTTCGTAATTCAAACAAAAGGTCATTGTGTACTTCAAGTACTTTAGCACTCTATTAAGTGCATCCCAATGTTTCTGCCCTGGATTACAAGTATACCTGCTTAACCTACTCACAGCATAAGCAATGTCTGGTCTCGTACAATTCATCAAATACATCAGACTTCCTATGACTCTCGAGTATTCAAGTTGGTTAACACCTACACCCTTATTCTTCATGAGTTTGCAAGAAGAATCATATGGAGTGCAAACAGGTTTACAGTCAAACTGATTATATTTCTTAAGTATGGATTCAACATAATGAGACTGACTCAGACTATAGCCATTAGAAGTTTTTCTAATCTTCATCCCTAATATGACATCAGCGGGGCCTAAGTCTTTCATGTCAAAGTTCTCATTCAACATTTTCTTAGTGGTATTAATAACATCCATGTTTGTACCTAGTATAAGCATATCATCAACATACAAGCATACAACACACAGGCATCCTTGACAAGTTTAGTATAAACACACTTATCAGATTCATTAATTCTAAAACCACTAGAAATCATCACATGATCAAATTCTCATGCCACTGTTTAGGTGCTTGTTTCAATCCATACAAAGATTTCTTCAGTTTACAAACCTTCTTCTCACAACCTTTAACTACAAAGCCTTCGGGTTGTTCCATATAAATTTCTTCATCTAATTCACCATTCAAAAACGCTGTCTTTACATCCATTTGATGTATCTGTAGGTTATGGACAGAAGCTATAGCAATTAACATCCTAATGGAGCTAATTCTACTTACTGGTGAATATGTATCAAAGAAGTCTATACCTTCTATCTGTTTATAGCCTTTCGCTACCAACCTAGCCTTGTATTTTTCAATAGTTCCATTTATATTACGTTTTCTCTTGAAAATCCATTTACAACCTATGGCCTTAGACCCTGGAGGTAAATCTACAAGTTCAAAAGTACCGTTTTCTCGAATGGAATCCATTTCACTAATTGAAGCTTCTTTCCACCACGGAGCTTCAGGACAAGTCATGGCTTCTTTATAAGTCTGAGGATCAGACTCGGCTAGGTATGTAATGCAACCAGGATAGGTTTTCTTAGTTTTAACCCTTTTACCTCTTCTAGGTTCTATTTCTGGTTCATCTTCCTCTAAAGGTAATGACTGACTGGATGATGGAAATTCTAGGGGATCATCTAAACATCTCTTTCGAGAATCACGTTTCATAGGAAAAACATTCTCAAAGAACTCAGCATCCCTAGACTCCATGATAGTATTCAACCCTATGTCAGAAATTTCAGAACTCACAACCATAAACCTATGAGCACTAGAATGCTCAGGATACCCTATAAAACACAATCAACGGTTTTGGGTCCTATCTTATTTGTCTTAGGAGGAGGGATGGCCACCTTTGCCAACCCCCACACTTTGAAGTAATCATAAGATGGTTGTTTACCTTTCCATAACTCATATGGAGTTTTATCTGATCCTTTAAAGGGTACTCTGTTCAGGATGTAATTGGCTGAGAGGATAGCCTCCCCCCACAAATTCGAAGGTAATCCTGAACTAATCAACATGGCATTCATCATATCCTTAAGGGTACGGTTCTTACGTTCAGCTACACCATTGGATTGAGGTGAATAAGGGGCTGTAGTTTCATGTATTATGCCATGTTCTTCACAGAAATCTCCAATAGGAATTAGATACTCACCACCACGGTCAGACCTAAAAGTTTTAATGGTAGCATTCAATTGGTTTTCAACTTCACGTTTATATATCTTAAAGGCTTCTAAGGCATCGTCCTTCCCTCTAAGCAAATAAACCTGACAGTACCTCGTACAATCATCTATAAAAGTGACAAACCATTTCTTACCACCTCTAGTTTGAACTGACTTCATGTCAACTACGTCTGAATGAATCAATTCTAAGGGTTTAGTGTTTCTCTGGACATTCTTCCTGAATGATTTCTTAGCATGCTTAGATTCTACGCAAATCTCACACTTATGACTTTTATCTAAAGTGAATTTGGGTATGCAGCCTACGCTAGCCAGTTTATGCATTGATTTGTAATTTACATGACCAAGTCTACCATGCCAAACATTCGATGACACACACATGTAAGCAGAAGAATCATTCAATTTCACTTCAGGACAGGTTACATTAAGTTTGTAAAGACCCCCAGTCTTATAACCCTTACCCACATAATCATTGCCCTTAGTTACTATAAGTTTTCCAGACTCAATTGAAACTTTAAAACCCTTATCATCTAAAACAGAACAAGAAACAAGATTTTTGCAGATGTCTGGAACATGAAGAACTTCATTCAATGTGAGAGTCTTGCCAGATGTGAGCTTCAGACCGACCTTTCCTTTTCCTGCAACCTCTGATGCAGATGAGTTACCCATATAGAGTTTCTCGCCTTCCCTACCCTCTGGTAGGAGGTGAACAGGTCTCTGTTCCCACAAACATGCTTGGTAGCTCCAGAGTCTACCCACCAGTCCATCACATTGGTCACCAAATTAACTTCAGACACTACACAGAAAACTCATCCTGTTCTTTTCAACCAAGTTAGCATTATCCTTCTTGTCCTTACGATGTCTACAGTGAACTGCCATATGGCCAGTAACTCCACACGCATAACAAGCACCCTTAATTTTAGTAATGCTAGACTCTGGTTTTCGAAACATACCTTTCTTGGGAGGACCACGCTTAGAGTTACGATTGTTACTCTCACCTTTTCCAGCTTTGGAAGATCTATGTTCAGTCATATGAGCTTTATTACTCATGTCCCTTGCAGAAGACACGTTCTTATCTTTGGAGCACAACACTCTTCCACTTGAATTTCTTCTTCCTAATTCAACCATGTTGATCTCGCCAGTTTCATGTCTTAGCTTTTTCTTACTCAGACCAGGATTGGTAAACTTCTCAGACCGGATACTTGAAACGTCTCAATCAATAATAATTCAACAGAATCTCATTAATAATCTTTGAAATTTGAGGAATTGATCAACAACAGGCTTATCATTCGTCATCTTGAAGTCCATAAACTTCGCCACCAGAAATTTCTTGCTCCCTGCAGTCTCCGCTTGATACTTTGCTTCTAACGCAGTCCACAAATCATAAGCACTGAAATTTTCTTTAGCATTGTAAAAATCATACATCGTATCTTCCAAACCATTCATGATATGATTTTTCGCCAGAAAATTACACCGCTTGTTATACTCGATCACCTCCTCAGTTAAAGCTTCAGCATTCATCAATTCATCAGTGGAACAAGTACATAATCCAGTTCATGATGGCTTAGATAAACAACATCTTGGATTGCCATCTCTTGAAATCCTTTCCATTAAACTTCTGTGGTCTTTCAACGTCGTTCTTTCCCATTGTTACAAGGAATAATAATGTGTTAAGATTGTTGGAGTCTTGCAACAATAGAAAAACGTCAGATGTATCAAACAATAAATATAAAGAACCGTATCAAACAACTCTACCACGAACAAATTGATGAGGGAAATCACAGGTTCAACAAGCTGTCCTTAACACATTAGTTCGCGGGTATACTCTAAAGTAATGCTAAACCCCAACGTGCGAAGATGTGTCCAGGATAACTGCCCGATATAACTTGTATTAGCACAATACAAGTTACCCACTCTTAAACTCAGCAACGGGGATGGAAGTAAAACGCCGCACGAAAATAAAAGCAAGAAGATGAAGAAAAGACCTAGAGATGGTCGCTGCTTGTGTGTTTTGAAAAAGATTTTCGAGTTGTATTTATAGGAAAATTAACTTGCAAATCAAGTTAGGTTTAGGTTTTTTCTTATAAAACGAGTTTTGTTTCTTGTAAAACAATTAAACACAAAAAAGAATTTTTCCATAAATAAAACTCTTAAATAAATTATTTATCAAGTTAAAAACTTGCAAAAAATAATTTCAAGTAGACACGGACTTGGTGCTTGGTACACGCGCATGGGCATGGGTCGAAACATGTATTTTTCGCCCCCCCCCGCTCCACCCACATTGTTTTACAACATATCCATGAGAACATGGTAATATAGTGGAGCACCTCTTTAGTTTTCCACAATGTGGGACTAAAGGTTCCATTTCATTCACTCAAAAATGAGTGAGTATCCTTAGACCCTTAGGTCATGAGATCAAACCACACCAAGACCAAAAATCATTTTTAATAACTCATTTTCTCCAACAATCCCCCACATGAATGAAATCTCGGTAAAAACGAAAAATCAGAGTACGGAAAATACCATTTAGGCAAAGGTGTCCATGAGGTCTTGAACCTTGCTTAGAGAAGTTACCGGAACTACTAGCTAGACAGTGAACTATGTCTTGAACTGCTAGCGTTTGGTGTAATTTAATAACCCATGCATGATATCCTCCAAGTGTTGCTAAGTTCGTGCCGTTTTGTCCATTTTGGCCCTGGACATATCCTGTTTCTCAAATGCTTAGAATCGGCTCCATTCTCATTGGAAGCGACCCACTTCCTCATTCAGATAGGTGAGTTCCATCAAGAGTGTTACTGCTACACCCCACTTCAATCTTAAATTGAAACTATAGAACTCATTAAGACTTAATTAAAAGTCATCCTCCACATGCAGTCACACTATCACATCAACACCATAGGGAAGGGACAGAATGAAATTCTGATGAGTGTTTACCTTTACCCACATAAATTAGTTGTCTCATTCGAAACCTTGTTATTGGAATCTCCAGTCAGCAAGGTTGAGTATCCTTCATGGCAAGTTTAATTATTTGAGCCTAAGCCCCATCCCCTTCGATGCTTTACTAACTATCTCCTTGGCAAACCTTTCGTCAAAGGGTCCGCGATATTCTCCTTGGACCTTGTCCAATCTATGGAAATAACGCCTGTGAGATTAGTAATTTCAAAGAATCATGTCTTCTACGCATATGTATAGACTTTCCATTGTAGAAGCTATTTTAGCTCTACCTATTGCAGATTTGCTGTCACAATGTATAGATATAGCTGGCACAGGCCTATGCCAGAGAGGAATATCTTCTAAAAGTTTCTTATCCATTCGCCTCCTCTCCTGCTTTATCTCGCAATAAACTCCGACTCCATTAGTTGAGCGATATACATGTCGTTTGGAACTCTTCCAAGATACAGACGCACCTGCTAGAGTGAATACATATCCACTCGTAGACTTAGACTCCTCTGAGTCTGCTATCCAGTTCGCATCGCAAAATCCCTCAAGGACGGCCGGATACCCTTCGTAATTCAAACAAAGGTCATTGTGTACTTCAAGTACTTTAGCACTCTATTAAGTGCATCCCAATGTTTCTGCCCTGGATTACAAGTATACCTGCTTAACCTACTCACAGCATAAGCAATGTCTGGTCTCGTACAATTCATCAAATACATCAGACTTCCTATGACTCTTGAGTATTCAAGTTGGTTAACACCTACACCCTTATTCTTCATGAGTTTGCAAGAAGAATCATATGGAGTGCAAAGGTTTACAGTCAAACTGATTATATTTCTTAAGTATGGATTCAACATAATGAGACTGACTCAGACTATAGCCATTAGAAGTTTTTCTAATCTTCATCCCTAATATGACATCAGCGGGGCCTAAGTCTTTCATGTCAAAGTTCTCATTCAACATTTTCTTAGTGGTATTAATAACATCCATGTTTGTACCTAGTATAAGCATATCATCAACATACAAGCATACAATCACACAGGCATCCTTGACAAGTTTAGTATAAACACACTTATCAGATTCATTAATTCTAAAACCACTAGAAATCATCACATGATCAAATTCTCATGCCACTGTTTAGGTGCTTGTTTCAATCCATACAAAGATTTCTTCAGTTTACAAACCTTCTTCTCACAACCTTTAACTACAAAGCCTTCGGGTTGTTCCATATAAATTTCTTCATCTAATTCACCATTCAAAAACGCTGTCTTTACATCCATTTGATGTATCTGTAGGTTATGGACAGAAGCTATAGCAATTAACATCCTAATGGAGCTAATTCTACTTACTGGTGAATATGTATCAAAGAAGTCTATACCTTCTATCTGTTTATAGCCTTTCGCTACCAACCTAGCCTTGTATTTTTCAATAGTTCCATTTATATTACGTTTTCTCTTGAAAATCCATTTACAACCTATGGCCTTAGACCCTGGAGGTAAATCTACAAGTTCAAAAGTACCGTTTTCTCGAATGGAATCCATTTCACTAATTGAAGCTTCTTTCCACCACGGAGCTTCAGGACAAGTCATGGCTTCTTTATAAGTCTGAGGATCAGACTCGGCTAGGTATGTAATGCAACCAGGATAGGTTTTCATAGTTTTAACCCTTTTACCTCTTCTAGGTTCTATTTCTGGTTCATCTTCCTCTAAAGGTAATGACTGACTGGATGATGGAAATTCTAGGGGATCATCTAAACATCTCTTTCGAGAATCACGCTTCATAGGAAAAACATTCTCAAAGAACTCAGCATCCCTAGACTCCATGATAGTATTCAACCCTATGTCAGAAATTTCAGAACTCACAACCATAAACCTATGAGCACTAGAATGCTCAGGATACCCTATAAAAACACAATCAACGGTTTTGGGTCCTATCTTATTTGTCTTAGGAGGAGGGATGGCCACCTTTGCCAAGCCCCCCACACTTTGAAGTAATCATAAGATGGTTGTTTACCTTTCCATAACTCATATGGAGTTTTATCTGATCCTTTAAAGGGTACTCTGTTCAGGATGTAATTGGCTGAGAGGATAGCCTCCCCCCACAAATTCGAAGGTAATCCTGAACTAATCAACATGGCATTCATCATATCCTTAAGGGTACGGTTCTTACGTTCAGCTACACCATTGGATTGAGGTGAATAAGGGGCTAGTTTCATGTATTATCCATGTTCTTCACAGAAATCTCCAATAGGAATTAGATACTCACCACCACGGTCAGACCTAAAAGTTTTAATGGTAGCATTCAATTGGTTTTCAACTTCACGTTTATAATCTTAAAGGCTTCTAAGGCATCGTCCTTCCCTCTAAGCAAATAAACCTGACAGTACCTCGTACAATCATCTATAAAAGTGACAAACCATTTCTTACCCACCTCTAGTTTGAACTGACTTCATGTCAACTACGTCTGAATGAATCAATTCTAAGGGTTTAGTGTTTCTCTCTTCTTCCTGAATGATTTCTTAGCATGCTTAGATTCTACGCAAATCTCACACTTATGACTTTTATCTAAAGTGAATTTGGGTATGCAGCCTACGCTAGCCAGTTTATGCATTGATTTGTAATTTACATGACCAAGTCTACCATGCCAAACATTCGATGACACACACATGTAAGCAGAAGAATCATTCAATTTCACTTCAGGACAGGTTACATTAAGTTTGTAAAGACCCCCAGTCTTATAACCCTTACCCACATAATCATTTCCCTTAGTTACTATAAGTTTTCCAGACTCAATTGAAACTTTAAAACCCTTATCATCTAAAACAGAACAAGAAACAAGATTTTTGCAGATGTCTGGAACATGAAGAACTTCATTCAATGTGAGAGTCTTGCCAGATGTGAGCTTCAGACCGACCTTTCCTTTTCCTGCAACCTCTGATGCAGATGAGTTACCCATATAGAGTTTCTCGCCTTCCCTACCCTCTGGTAGGAGGTGAACAGGTCTCTGTTCCCACAAACATGCTTGGTAGCTCCAGAGTCTACCCACCAGTCCATCACATTGGTCACCAAATTAACTTCAGACACTACAACAGAAAACTCATCCTTGTTCTTTTCAACCAAGTTAGCATATCCTTTTGTCCTTACGATGTCTACAGTGAACTGCCATATGGCCAGTAACTCCACACGCATAACAAGCACCCTTAATTTAGTAACTGCTAGACTCTGGTTTTCGAAACATACCTTTCTTGGGAGGACCACGCTTAGAGTTACGATTGTTACTCTCACCTTTTCCAGCTTTGGAAGATCTATGTTCAGTCATATGAGCTTTATTACTCATGTCCCTTGCAGAAGACACGTTCTTATCTTTGGAGCACAACAACTCTTCCAATTGAATATTCTTCCCTAATTCAACCATGTTGATCTCTCCAGTTTCATGTCTTAGCTTTTTCTTATACTCAGATCAGGAACTTGGTAACTTCTCAATTACCGCAGATACTTGAAACGTCTCATCAATAACCATACCTTCAGCAAGAATCTCATTAATAATCTGTTGAAATTTGAGGAATTGATCAACAACAAGCTTATCATTCGTCATCTTGAAGTCCATAAACTTCGCCACCAGAAATTTCTTGCTCCCTGCAGTCTCCGCTTGATACTTTGCTTCTAATGCAGTCCACAAATCATAAGCACTGAAATTTTCTTTAGCATTGTAAAAATCATACATCGTATCTTCCAAACCATTCATGATATGATTTTTCGCCAGAAAATTACACCGCTTGTTATACTCGATCACCTCCTCAGTTAAAGCTTCAACATTCATCAATTCATCATGTGGAACAAGTACATAATCCAGTTCATGATGGCTTAGATAAAACAACATCTTGGATTGCCATCTCTTGAAATCCTTTCCATTAAACTTTTGTGGTCTTTCAACGTCGTTCTTTCCCATTGTTACAAGGAATAATAATGTGTTAAGATTGTTGGAGTCTTGCAACAATAGAAAAAACGTCAGATGTATCAAACAATAAATATAAAGAACCGTATCAAACAACTCTACCACGAACAAATTGATGAGGGCAGAATCACAGGTTCAACAAGCTGTCCTTAACACATTAGTTCGCGGGTATACTCTAAAGTAATGCTAAACCCCAACGTGTGAAGATGTGTCCAGGATAAGACTGCCCGATATAACTTGTATTAGCACAATACAAGTTACCCACTCTTAAACTCAGCAACAGGGATGGAAGTAAAACGCCGCACGAAAATAAAAGCAAGAAGATGAAGAAAAGACCTAGAGATGGTCGCTGCTTGTGTATTTTGAAAAGAGATTTTCGAGTTGTATTTATAGGAAAATTAACTTGCAAATCAAGTTAGGTTTAGGTTTTTTCTTATAAAACGAGTTTTGTTTCTTGTGAAACAATTAAACACAAAAAAGGAATTTTTCCATAAATAAAACTCTTAAATAAATTATTTATCAAGTTAAAAACTTGCAAAAAATAATTTCAAGTAGACAAGGACTTGGTGCTTGGTACACGCGCATGGGCATGGGTCGAAACATGTATTTTTCGCCCTAACCGCTCCACCCACATTGTTTTACAACATATCCATGAGAACATGGTAATATAGTGGAGCACCTCTTTAGTTTTCCACAATTTGGGACTAAAGGTTCCATTTCATTCACTCAAAAATGAGTGAGTATCCTTAGACCCTTAGGTCATGAGATCAAACCACACCAAGACCAAAAAATCATTTATTAAATAACTCATTTTCTCCAACAATCCCCCACATGAATGAAATCTCGGTAAAAAACGAAAAATCAGAGTACGGAAAATACCATTTAGGCAAAGGTGTCCATGAGGTCTTGAACCTTGCTTAGAGAGAAGTTACCGGAACTACTAGCTAGACAGTGAACTATGTCTTGAACTGCTAGCGTTTGGTGTAATTCTAATAACATCCATGCATGATATCCTCAAAGTGTTGCTAAGTTTGTGCCGTTTTGTCCATTTTGGCCCTAGACATATCCTGTTTCTCAAAATGCTTTAGAGAATCGGCTCCATTCTCATTGGAAGCGACCCACTTCCTCATTCAGATAGGTGAGTTCCATCAAGAGTGTTTACTGCTACACCCCACTTCAATCTTAAATTGAAACTATATAACTCATTAAGACTTAATTAAAAGTCATCCTCCACATGCAGTCACACTATCACATCAACACCATAGGGAAGGGACAGAGAATGAAATTCTATGATAGTGTTTACCTTTACCCACCATAAATTAGTTGTCTCATTCGAAACCTTGTTATTGGAATCTCCAGTCAGCAAGGTTGAGTATCCTTCATGGCAAGTTTAATTATTTGAGCCTAAGCCCCATCCCCTTTGATGCTTTACTAACTATCTCCTTGGGCAAACCTTTCGTCAAAGGGTCCGCGATATTCTCCTTGGACCTTGTCCAATCTATGGAAATAACGCCTGTGCAGATTAGTAATTTCAAAGAATCATGTCTTCTATGCATATGTATAGACTTTCCATTGTAGAAGCTGTTCTTAGCTCTACCTATTGCAGATTTGCTGTCACAATGTATAGATATAGCTGGCACAGGCCTATGCCAGAGAGGAATATCTTCTAAAAAGTTTCTTAGCCATTCGGCCTCATCTCCTGCTTTATCTAACACAATAAACTCCGACTCCATAGTTGAGCGAGCTATACATGTCTGTTTGGAACTCTTCCAAGATACAGACGCACCTGCTAGAGTGAATACATATCCACTCGTAGACTTAGACTCCTCTGAGTCTGCTATCCAGTTCGCATCGCAAAATACCTCAAGGACGGCCGGATACCCTTCGTAATTCAAACGAAAGGTCATTGTGTACTTCAAGTACTTTAGCACTCTATTAAGTGCATCCCAATGTTTCTGCCCTGGATTACAAGTATACCTGCTTAACCTACTCACAGCATAAGAAATGTCTAGTCTCGTACAATTCATCAAATACATCAGACTTCCTATGACTCTCGAGTATTCAAGTTGGTTAACACCTACACCCTTATTCTTCATGAGTTTTCAAGAAGAATCATATGGAGTGCAGACAAGTTTACAGTCAAACTGATTATATTTCTTAAGTATGGATTCAACATAATGAGACTGACTCAGACTATAGCCATTAGAAGTTTTTCTAATCTTCATCCCTAATATGACATCAGCGGGGCCATATGAAGATATTATGGTGGTTGGGATCGATCAAATTTGTCCATAAAATCAATTCCCAATCAAAACAGAGAAAAGAATATCGTCTCATTTTTGGAAAGAAAATCACGTAAAAGATGTTGCATGTTTGTGTAGTTAAGCCCAGATATTCTCCTAGGATGCGTATCAATCAGTTTATGAAGATTTCCAAGACAATTAACGTACACAGAGGAAGAAATAAGAAATTATTCTCAAAAATATTTTTCTTCATTGTGAAGATTTTTGAGGAGTTATGGCGAGATTCAATGAGGCTTAGGTGTATAAATAGGTTGCTACTATCACAGGGAAGGGCTGTCGAGAGTTGGGAGTCGAAAGGAGGGCCAGAGGAGCAGAAATCAGAGTTTTCAGAACTCTGTTTGCTGCTGCTGCTGCCCGTGAAGAACAAGGAATCGGCCACGGTTTCTTCATCCATTTGCAACTGTTTCTTCAACTGCTCTGCAACGTTTATCTTCATCGCAACAGTTTCTTCATCATATTTTGCAACAGAGAAGTAAACCACAGCATTTAATTTTCCGTCACCTTTGTTTCTCTGTAACAGTCCACATCGTCTTCGCAACAGGAACTGCTGTTGCGATTTCTCTGTTGCATTGTTTACTCAATTGTAATCAACTTTGGAGCAATAATAAAACATTTTGAGATTATGATTAATATGAGGAGCTAAACCCAACATTGGGACGACGGAGGGAGTCTATTTTCATTGTGGTAAATTTAATTTATTCTTTTTATGACTTTTGCACTGATTAAAAATTGAAAAATGATTTTAATTAATTAGTTATCATTTTATTTGATGCGGCATGCTTGCTTAAATGTTTGATGTCCCATGCTTACGATTTATAACTAATATTCTGAGAATCTATTTTGGCAAAATAAGAGTCCATATATTTATGTTTTGAGCAGTAATTGTTAAGAATAAATAAAATATACCACATGCATGAAGAATTGGCCAAGTCCTTAGTCCCAATACCTCTCGAACATCTTGTGACAAATTTGTACATATATTTTCGTTTTAAAATCTATTCAAGTCCGAGCAACGAACTTTTACTTACACTTTCAAAAACTATAACAAAATGGCGCGCGCCGACGGGACTTGTATATGATTGATTTATTTTTTTAGGTTTATTATTATTTTATTTTTTAGAATTGTTTGTTCCCTTTTACGTTTCTTTTTGTCTTTATTTTGCAGGTTCAAAGTGAAAACTAAGGACTTGGAGAGGAAAAATCTTAAAGCGAAAAGAGAAGAAAAAAAGGACAATTTTAGGATTTAATTTTTAATTTTTTTTTTTAGAGTGTGTGAGGAAAACTGTAATTTTTTTCTTTATTTATTTATTTGGACTTTGGACTGGACTCTTGGACTTTGTTATTTTTTTTTTAACCCTACGGAAGGGTATTATTATTAAAAAAAAAAAAATTATATAAACTGTGTGCAGGGAAGGACGACGATTACTATATCGTCTCGGCCCCTCGGGTTCGTACACGGCATAGGAGTCGTGGCCCGAGTCGACGACAACGGTTCATCGCCCGTCTGGTACGGGAGGTAAGTCCAATCGAAACACCCGCGAATCTTCTGCAAGCGGGTTACTGTCTGCCTTAAGGTGATAATTGTTTGAGGACGAACCGGACTGTCTTTATTTTCCTAGTAAAGGGCAAGGCCTGGCCTAAACAAGATAAGGGTTCGGATTTCATCACCGTTCCCTTCTTGCCCGCCTTAGGAAAACGAAACCTAACGCGAACCCAAGCTTAAAATTTGGAATAGAACGAGACCGATAGGGTAACGAGCTTAATAGGAAACTCGTTCGAAAAATATTGGTTGCTCTTTAAGCACACTCCAAAGTTCATGATGGTTTCTGTGGGTTGAATGCGTGACTGCGCCGCCTTGTGATAGCGGTGAGGCCTTGGGTATCAAAGCTCCACTGAGCTTCCCTCGCCTCAATTCAACTTACTTTGACTCGGATTGATTCCAGAGGGGTTTGCTCAAATTGCAACGAATTCCCTTTCGAAAGATAGAAGCTGGTCTAGAAACAATCTAAGTGGAGCCATCATGCTTTTTGTTTGCTAGAAATCTTTAGGTTTGCTTTGGTGGAGTCGAGTCGGCCTTGTTTGTGATTGTATAGAATCCCTCTGTAGTTTATATTTCTTCGGTGATGAATCCTTTTGAGGAGACGCCACCTGCGATGACGTTGCGAGAATATATGTCTAGAAATTCTCGTTATCAAGAGACGTCTTCGGAAATGACTCTTGGTGAATATATGCGTGGGCAGCGATATATGGATACTCCAACTTTTATTGAGGAATCACCTCTAACGATCTATGAGAAATATTATAAACATAGACCATGTAGTTTGGAACAAAGATTGAGAATTCTTGAATTTCAAAAATTGTATCATGATGATGAGGATAGTGATGATGAAGAATCTGAAATATGTGGGAATAGTGATCAGGAATTTGTTACCCCAGTTGAGCCTTATAATGATTATATTATTTCTGATTCAGATCCTAATAATTTTAAAAATTATTCACCTATTCAAAAGGACGAGGATTTGACTAGAGATACCCCCGTTTCAGACGATGTAGTATGTCCTGTTTACGAAACCGATGATGGTTTAGAGGAACCAGTTTATCTTGAGATCGAGTCAAACGATTTAGAAACAATAGTCTTAGATGAACTCGTAGAGATTAGCGAGGATGAACCTGACTTAGAAAAATCAATTGCCGACCTAGAAATTAGGGAGGTTATGACTAGTCTATCTAGAGACGCCGAAAACTCTAAGTTTGGGGGTGAGTATCATTCTCCATGTGCTTTAACTCTTAGTAAGGTCCCTCACTTGGGACTTGACATCAATGCCTCAACCATTTACAAGATTATCTTCATAATCGTTTTCCAGAACCTAATGATATCCAACAAGAGTCTCAAATGTTAGAAACCCATCCTCTGTTGATGTGGTTAACCCATGCAATAATACCAAGATTGATTTTGTTTTCCCACCAAATAGTTTTCTTCCAATTGTGGGAACGTATAGATTTCAAATGTGTCACTTATTAAGTTCTGAGACTAAGCCTAAGTACTTTAGGTTAATGGAATCGACACATTTTCCTAAGAATGACCACTACTCTCACTGTGGTCAACTATGTAAGTCATATCTGATTGACTTAGAGGATCCGCAATTATTTAGGTTATTACTTCGTGATTCTAAGTTCGTATTTGAGTTTTTACAGACTCTAAGACCTAGTGATTGGATCCCCATCTATGAAGAAACGCAGCCAATGAAAATATTCTATCAAGATCCTTTCATAGAACCTGAACCTGAACCACAATGGGCATAGGTTCATCAGGAAACTAGATAAGGGTATGCAGTCATGTTCATTTCTTGGTTATTGTAGTTTCCTTTGGTCAGCTCTTTTAGTTTTGAAGACCCACAGTTATTTCGACTGTTACTTTATGGTTCGAGTTGACTAATCCTTTCCTAAGTCTGGCTGAAGACTTTAAACTTAGCACTTCTTGGGAGGTAACCCAATCTCACGCAACACGGTAATATCCTTCCTTAACTCTTTACTTCAAATAGTAACGTTTCTCCTTGTTCATGTTTTTAATTTTATCTTTAGAACATTGAGGACAATGTTAGATTTAAGTTTGGGGGTATGGGAGAAACTTTTTAGTTGCAATAAATAAACTCCAGAGCCTAGAAATTTATGCGTATTTAGGATAGCACTAACCAATCTAAGTGGATGGAAACATTTTTGTTTTAGGAGTTGAGGAACCAATCTGACTAGATGGAAACATCTATAGAGTCTATTCATAAAAGCACAGAGCTCAGGTGTTAGAAATAACATGATAGTTTCGCCATATCTTGTCGAGTCCTTTTCACTTTCTATTTTTAGTTTTCTTTTTTCAAGTGATTTGGTGGGGCACACGATTCAAGTTGTTACCTTTGCTAGGGTGAAATAGAGTGACTGAGTTACCTTTTCAAAAAAAAAAAAAAAAAAAAAAAAAGACCGGACCAGTTAGACCAATCGGAATAAGTATTAACACTTGGATAGCAATATGCGTGTGTTCTCCCTGTTTCCGTCGCCTAAGCAAGCGTGGAATGCAGGACCCGTGGGAACTATCGTGTAATCTGCTGACAAGAAGCATGCGCTTGGATCCAAAAGATCTATTCATGCCGTTAAGTTAAAAAAAAAAAAATGGTTATTGTTATGTGTAGTCAACTGCTGGTTCCCTTGTATTTGCCAGTTTGTTGATCTAGATTTAAGTTATTGACCACTGGTTCCCTTGTATATGCCAGTGTGTTAATATTAGTCAGACCGGTATCTCAGTCATTTAGGTTAGGTTCATCTTGGCAGAGGCCTTCAGACAGATATGGGAAACACCGTTCGCTTTTCAACCATCTACATTTTTCTTTTTCCATCTTCTTAATCTTTTCATGTGATTAGTCTGACTCCGAGTATGATGTCCATCGTGAAACTATCTTAGTAGAGCTCTGTCACTTATATGATTTTAGTATGCTTGAGTGCAAACTCGTGACAACAATTGGAATTTCGCATCAGGGTTCTTCCTCTTAGAGTCAATAATTGTATGCCAACCAAGGAGGTTCTTTAGTGCTTTCCAAGATTTTTCGTAGATAGCTAGGGTCTGGAGTATTGGTTTTTGTGGGTACACCTCTGATAAACCCACCCGAGATTAACTCGGTCACTTTTCAAGAATAAATTTTGCTCGAGGACTAGCAAATAATAAGTTTGGGGGTATTTGATAGACACATTTTTGTGTCTAATTTGTCCTCAATGTCCGTATTGTTGGCACTCGATTTTGTACTAATTTTTTTATTTTATGTATTTGTAGGTATTTTTTGGAAATAAATATTTTAAGAAAATTCGGCTCGAAAAGTTGATTTTGGCACCCGGAGGACAAGTGTTATTCGGACTCTCGCTTTTGGATAAGGGGCGACCACTGGATAAGGGGCGACCTTCTTTCAAAATTCAAAATTTGTTTTGGCGGGAAAATTCTTTCCTTTACTGGCAGATTTTCAATTCGACATTTGAAGGTGTTTTAACGAGATTAAAGAGCTGAGACTTAATGGGTATATGTGATATGAGTATATGAAGATATTATGGTGGTTGGGATCGATCAAATTTGTCCATAAAATCAATTCCCAATCAAAACAGAGAAAAGAATATCGTCTCATTTTTGGAAAGAAAATCACGTAAAAGATGTTGCATGTTTGTGTAGTTAAGCCCAGATATTCTCCTAGGATGCGTATCAATCAGTTTATGAAGATTTCCAAGACAATTAACGTACACAGAGGAAGAAATAAGAAATTATTCTCAAAAATATTTTTCTTCATTGTGAAGATTTTTGAGGAGTTATGGCGAGATTCAATGAGGCTTAGGTGTATAAATAGGTTGCTACTATCACAGGGAAGGGCGGTCGAGAGTTGGGAGTCGAAAGGAGGGCCAGAGGAGCAGAAATCAGAGTTTTCAGAACTCTGTTGCTGCTGCTGCTGCTGCTGCCCGTGAAGAACAAGGAATCGGCCACGGTTTCTTCATCCATTTGCAACTGTTTCTTCAACTGCTCTGCAACGTTTATCTTCATCGCAACAGTACTCTGTTCAGGATGTAATTGGATGAGAGGATAGCCTCCCCCCACAAATTCGAAGGTAATCCTGAACTAATCAACATGGCATTCATCATATCCTTAAGGGTACGGTTCTTACGTTCAGCTACACCATTGGATTGAGGTGAATAAGGGGCAGTAGTTTCATGTATTATGCCATGTTCTTCACAGAAATCTCCAATAGGAATTAGATACTCACCACCACGGTCAGACCTAAAAGTTTTAATGGTGGCATTCAATTGGTTTTCAACTTCATGTTTATATATCTTAAAGGCTTCTAAGGAATCGTCCTTCCCTCTAAGCAAATAAACCTGACAGTACCTCGTACAATCATCCATAAAAGTGACAAACCATTTCTTACCACCTCTAGTTTGAACTGACTTCATGTCAACTACGTCTGAATGAATCAATTCTAAGGGTTTAGTGTTTCTCTGGAATTCTTCCTGAATGATTTCTTAGCATGCTTAGATTCTACGCAAATCTCACACTTATGACTTTTATCTAAAGTGAATTTGGGTATGCAGCCTACGCTAGCCAGTTTATGCATTGATTTGTAATTTACATGACCAAGTCTACCATGCCAAACATTCGATGACACACACATGTAAGCAGAAGAATCATTCAATTTCACTTCAGGACAGGTTACATTAAGTTTGTAAAGACCCCCAGTCTTATAACCCTTACCCACATAATCATTTCCCTTAGTTACTATAAGTTTTCCAGACTCAATTGAAACTTTAAAACCCTTATCATCTAAAACAGAACAAGAAACAAGATTTTTGCAGATGTCTGGAACATGAAGAACTCCATTCAATGTGAGAGTCTTGCCAGATGTGAGCTTCAGACCGACCTTTCCTTTTCCTGCAACCTCTGATGCAGATGAGTTACCCATATAGAGTTTCTCGCCTTCCCTTACCCTCTGGTAGGAGGTGAACAGGTCTATGTTCCCACAAACATGCTTGGTAGCTCCAGAGTCTACCCACCAGTCCATCACATTGGTCACCAAATTAACTTCAGACACTACAACAGAAAACTCATCCTTGTTCTTTTCAACCAAGTTAGCATTATCCTTCTTGTCCTTACGATGTCTACAGTGAACTGCCATATGGCCAGTAACTCCACACGCATAATAAGCACCCTTAATTTTAGTAATGCTAGACTCTGGTTTTCGAAACATACCTTTCTTGGGAGGACCACGCTTAGAGTTACGATTGTTACTCTCACCTTTTCCAGCTTTGGAAGATCTATGTTCAGTCATATGAGCTTTATTACTCATGTCCCTTGCAGAAGACACGTTCTTATCTTTGGAGCACAACAACTCTTCCAATTGAATATTCTTCCCTAATTCAACCATGTTGATCTCTCCAGTTTCATGTCTTAGCTTTTTCTTATACTCAGATCAGGAACTTGGTAACTTCTCAATTACCGCAGATACTTGAAACGTCTCATCAATAACCATACCTTCAGCAAGAATCTCATTAATAATCTATTGAAATTTGAGGAATTGATCAACAACAAGCTTATCATTCGTCATCTTGAAGTCCATAAACTTCGCCACCAGAAATTTCTTGCTCCCTGCAGTCTCCGCTTGATACTTTGCTTCTAATGCAGTCCACAAATCATAAGCACTGAAATTTTCTTTAGCATTGTAAAAATCATACATCGTATCTTCCAAACCATTCATGATATGATTTTTCGCCAGAAAATTACACCGCTTGTTATACTCGATCACCTCCTCAGTTAAAGCTTCAACATTCATCAATTCATCATGTGGAACAAGTACATAATCCAGTTCATGATGGCTTAGATAAAACAACATCTTGGATTGCCATCTCTTGAAATCCTTTCCATTAAACTTTTGTGGTCTTTCAACGTCGTTCTTTCCCATTGTTACAAGGAATAATAATGTGTTAAGATTGTTGGAGTCTTGCAACAATAGAAAAAACGTCAGATGTATCAAACAATAAATATAAAGAACCGTATCAAACAACTCTACCACGAACAAATTGATGAGGGCAGAATCACAGGTTCAACAAGCTGTCCTTAACACATTAGTTCGCGGGTATACTCTAAAGTAATGCTAAACCCCAACGTGCGAATATGTGTCCAGGATAAGACTGCCCGATATAACTTGTATTAGCATAATACAAGTTACCCACTCTTAAACTCAACAACGGGGATGGAAGTAAAACGCCGCACGAAAATAAAAGCAAGAAGATGAAGAAAAGACCTAGAGATGGTCGCTGCTTGTGTATTTTAAAAAGAGATTTTCGAGTTGTATTTATAGGAAAATTAACTTGCAAATCAAGTTAGGTTTAGGTTTTTTCTTATAAAACGAGTTTTGTTTCTTGTAAAACAATTAAACACAAAAAAAGAATTTTTCCATAAATAAAACTCTTAAATAAATTATTTATCAAGTTAAAAACTTGCAAAAAATAATTTCAAGTAGACACGGACTTGGTGCTTGGAACACGCGCATGAGCATGGGTCGAAACATGTATTTTTCGCCCCACCCGCTCCACCCACATTGTTTTACAACATATCGATGAGAACATGGTAATATAGTGGAGCACCTCTTTAGTTTTCCACAATGTGGGACTAAAGGTTCCATTTCATTCACTCAAAAATGAGTGAGTATCCTTAGACCCTTAGGTCATGGGATCAAACCACATCAAGACCAAAAAATCATTTATTAAATAACTCATTTTCTCCAACATAGTACAGTGGTGGTATGTATGTTTTGCCATACCTGCTCCTCTCTACTCATACTCATAGGTTCTTACACCTCCAACCACCACTGGTGACCTCGTTTTTCTTTTATTTTGGGGTAGCTTTTATTATTTACTTTGTGTGTATTTATTGTGGTACTTATCCTTACGTATGTGACCTGCGTGGGAGGGAATAACTGTTTGGTTTAATTCTCGGATTTTAAACCTCGCGTTTTTAGGGGACACTCAACAGGATTTAGGGGCCAACAATAAAACAAAAAAGGTCACCCAAAGGGAAAATGTAGCCAGCCCTTATCTCGCGTAATTCGTAATGGAAAAATTACCCTTATATATTCGGAGGATATGATAACATTTTTATCCTTTGATTTCAATCGGAAGACAAAAATTTACCCAGACTTCCAATTGTAATCGGTGTAGTATTAGAATGATTTTTGTTTCATTTTTTCCATTTCTTTTTCATTTTTGAGTTGTTAGAGTTATAGAGAAGAAGGTGAAGGAAAAAAGGGAAAACCCATTTTATCACTACAAAAATGGATGGATATGAAGAAGAAGGTGAGAATCATGGCGAAGACGATTTGGGGTATATGTTGAATGATCCAAACTTTTATTGAGAGGAAAACCTAGACGACCCTTTCATGGAAGAAAATGGAGAATCGCCTGATATTGAAGCTAACGATGCATGTAAAACACAAGTATTGTGTTAAGAAACTCAAATACTCGATTTGCATGTGTTTGTGTGCTTTTGTAAACAAGAAAAACCAATTATTGCATGCATTGAATGCCATGAACTACCCAGATTCGGTAGATAATTTCTCGAATAAACTTACGAATATAACACACTGAGTACCAAATATGTATATTCGGTAGTTCCAAGATAGTAGTTTACTGCCGAATATGAGAAAAAACCCCAAACTGGTTTTCCAAAAAAATCTACATTCGGTAGTTATGTAGAGTTATTTACCCCCGAATGGCTCCAAAAACGAATTCCTCAAAAAATTTCAAAACTCAGTATTCTTATCCTTTACAATCGGTAATAGTTTAACATTATTTGACTGCCGAATATAACAGTGGCCTCAAAATAAAATTTCCGAAAACTTGAAAATCAGATGTTTATCGATTAAAGTTATCTCCCGGTTATTTATATTCGGCTGTTTTACTATATATTTTAGATTCCGATTATATCATTTTTTGCACTCAGTAAACTGTGTATATTCATTTGCATAAATCGGGTGTTCTGGGTAACCGATAGGATTCCGAATATAGTATATTCGACAGTTTGACTTATTTAATAACCTCCGATTATTGTATAATAATTTGTTGCTTTCATATGCAGGCCGTTGAAGTGTTTGTTGATGATTTCTATTTGAGGCCCGACACTTCCCTATACTATGCAAACGATTTGGCATACTCATTACTACTGTTCTTTTTTTTCAAAATTTATATGTTAAATGGTTATGCTTATTAGATTTGTTTTGTTTTATGCACGTTTAGACATTTGGAAGTAAAAAGGAGGCAAAGGAATGGCTTATGAACAAGGCAAAAGATAACATGTGCATGGTAGTTCAAAATAATCATGTTAGTGACACTCGATTTGAAATGATTTGTGAGCGAGGTGGGACGCGAAAGAGTCACGAGGGAAAGAATAGTAAGTACGTACGGAAGATGAATAGGAAATACCTAAGCAATACCAAGAAGATAGGATGCCCATTTAAGATTGTCTTCTATAAGCCCGATGGTATTAAAGGTAAAGAGTATAAAATGTATAAAGTTGATAACGGTTGTCACAACCATGATGATCCGTTGGATTTAATTGGACATGTAATTGTTGCCAAGTTAAAACCACATCAAATGCAGACGGTGAGGTCTATGCGGATCCAAAAAGCGAGTGCGATCTTAAGTAAAATAAAGGCGGACGACCCCGACAACTTGTCTTCTTTGTCTACAATTAAGTCGGCCCTAGCTACGATCAAAAGGACTGAATGGGATGGTAGAAAGGTCATGCAACAATCAGAGTGGTTAGAGGAGTTACACGACTACACCTTGAGAAGGGAAGAAAAGGATGGTATAGTGGTTCGTATTTTCTTGGCACATCCCGAATGATCCAATTGGCTCAATGCTTTCATAAAATTTTGTTGATAGATGCTACTTATAAGACAAACAAGTATAACATGTCGTTGTTGAACATTGCTTTCCATACTTCGGACAAAAACACGTTTACGATTGCATGGGGTTTAATAGATCATGAGAACAATGTGAGTTTCATTTGGATGTTGGAGATGTTGAGGTCCATTTATAACGGTGATAATTTTCCAAGGGTTATTATAACGGATAACGATCAAGCCTTAATGCATGCAATAATGGTAGTGTTTCCGGAAGCCCAAAACTTGCAATGTACGTGGCACATTCAATGCAATCTCAAAACCAATTGCCATCATCATTTCCAAGCTAAAAGACCAAGGAAGGGTACCAAGAGGTCAAAGGAAGAGGATGAGCGCATTAGTAAATTAACCGTGGAAGAACGTAAGGAAGAGGATATGTTATTTGAAGAAAAGTGGAAGGAGGATGGAATTATTTGGAAAATTTTCATGAAAGCATGGGACAAAATCGTTTGGTCGATGACCGAGGAAATTTACGAATGTAACTTGAAGAAATTTGAGGATGAATACGGCACGGACTACCCAAAACCGGTTGAGTATTGTAAAAAACAATGGTTAACGATTAAGGAGAGGTTTGTGTTCGCATGGACATATGAATATCGTAACTTCAAGAACGAGGCGACAAGCATTACGGAGGGGTCTCATGGTCGACTAAAGAAAATACTAATTGGTAGTCAAAATGGAGTTGTGTCGATCCAAGAAGCAATCCATGAATTCACCAATCATGATCTCGTAAAGATTAGGAAATGTATGCAATTTAGTGTACACCAATTCCCGATGGAACATATTAAGGAAAAATTGCTTCTAAGTGGAGTTGTTCATAAAGTTTCAAGATGGGCAATAAATCGCATGATGAAACAATTGAAGTTATATAAAACTATGATGACGAGAATACAGTTTGTGTTTGCAAGGATATGATAGGTATTGGACTCCCGTGTCGTC